>NW_021682752.1:0-1003 GCF_001412515.2 Diachasma alloeum | reverse complement strand
ATTTCTATTATCTACCCGCGTGTAATTCATCCCTAATTGAACCCAACCGTTCGGGTCCATTACATATTTATTACACAAGTGTTTCTGAGTTTTCCGATAATCAATTTTCACATTGCATTTTTCACACAATTTTATGCCCGCACATACGGTTGGGTTGTTTCCGCGAAAAGATCCGGCTTTTTTATGTTGTTCGAAGTACAATTGTCCATGGAATTCTCGATTACATTCATTACACATTATTTTATCAATGATTGTAGGGTCACCAGGTGGATGTTTCAAATACCTGGCACATGTTTTATCACAAACATGTCCTCGAGAACTGTAGGGCTTATTGCAATGTTCACAATAATATGCAGTGCCAAAAAAAGAAGGTAAATTTTGAATCGGCTCGTAGTGTCTGCCTTCCGGATAATACACAATGGGCAGGGTATATTGGGCAGGTATATTTCTGCTCGTCAGTTCAGGTGCGCCATCGTAAAGTACAGCATGACCTTTCCCATTTCTTTTGAGAGAATAGACCTTGATGATACATCCTTCTTGCGCCAAGTATCGTTGATATTGGGCAATTTCCTCTAAACCACAACCATCGTCAGGAATAATGACTCCAGTCGCTCGGGTCAGACGTTTGGCCGCCTTACGTTACATTTTACCCTTGGATTGTCGAATTGACTGCCACATCTCGTTTATTTCACCCTTGTCAGCTCTGGCCTTCAATTTCTTGACGTGTACTCTGGCCACAACAAGTGATCGGGCTAAACACAAGCCATCTTCATTTGAAATTTGAAGAACACATTTTTTAATCAAACCTCTTTTCATTCCGTTTTCAANTAATGACTCCAGTCGCTCGGGTCAGACGTTTGGCCGCCTTACGTTACATTTTACCCTTGGATTGTCGAATTGACTGCCACATCTCGTTTATTTCACCCTTGTCAGCTCTGGCCTTCAATTTCTTGACGTGTACTCTGGCCACAACAAGTGATCGGGCTAAACACAAGCCATCTTC
>NW_021682751.1:0-1407 GCF_001412515.2 Diachasma alloeum | reverse complement strand
TCACCATCTCCTGCCGAATTTACACCACGTCCGTGGACTCTACCAATTTTATTAACAGACACAGGGTCTAGCCCCGTTTTATTTTTTCGGTACCGAGACAACCAACCACGGGTTTCTTGCGGTAGTCGGCCAATAAAGTCAGATTCTGAAATTTCCCCTTTACGTGGATCCCCGGCATCTGCAATAAGACTGTCTACTTTTCCCATTCCCCAACTATATGCAGCACCAGCAAGCATTTCGGTGCCATATTTGCCATACAACTCAGTAGCGTAATCTCTGGCAAGCATAGCGTTTTGTTGTTCATCAGCGGGGTTATATTCAACCCCTCGCTTATCGGCCAATTCCTTGCCAGTATCTGGCATCAGTTGATATTTACCCTGAGCACCGGCTGGCGACGTAACGATACTACCATCAGGATTCAAATGATTACCTCCGGACTCTACGATACCAATGGCATGCATATCGAGACCGCCGCTATCTTTTATCGGAAAATCACCGTTCAGCCAGCCTTGAGGATTGGTTACAGCGTAATTCTGTGCCCGTTGTTCCATTGATCGCAAATCAGCATCAGAAATTGCCTGTATAATCTGCTCAGAAGACCATCCCTGAGCTTGCCCGTAAATTTCAATGGAATGCCTGCGCGCACCGCGAATTAATGCCGCGGCTTGAGGATCATCAAATGCGCCAGCCTCTTGCTCAACAGAAGTCTTTACCGTAGCGTCCAATTGCGAACGCTGAGCCTGTTCAGTCTGAGATCGCTCAAAAGTACTATAAGTGCTGACGCGCCGAACCTGACCCGCTTTCCATTGCGCATCAAAATAAGTAAGTTGGTTCTCTGGTACTTTTTTACGTGCCTCTTCGTAATCAGATGCATCCAACTTATCCATATCCACACCGACACCGGAGGATTTAAAGCCTTGCCGTGTAACGAGAGCGCCTGTTTGCGGATTCTCCCAGCGATCATTGGATTTTGCATCAAGATCAGTAAGAATTGCCTGTGTTGCCGCGACATCAGCTTTATCTTGCATGCGTTGTATATCTGCTGCTGCCTGCCCTATGGCAGCCCCTACCCCTGCAACTGCAGAACCATTCAGGCCAGCATTGTTAATGCTAATGCGCGTCGGATTCGATTGAGGAGTAACGTTGCCAAAATTACCTGTTGGTATACGCATTATTTGCTCACCTTCACTGTACTCGCGCGTTTCCAGCCAGAGTACGCGGTTGCGCCAGAACTCAGCAAAGAACTCCCCGCGCTGATATAACTCGACGTGGCTGCGTTACGTCCACTGATTCTATCTGCTTGTCCTTGAGCATTTAGCCTGGCACTTTGATTAACACCATTAAGGATGGTTTGATACGCATCCTCTTCCGCATCCCCCACGATGCCCGACGTAATGCGTAACGCCG
>NW_021682750.1:0-1029 GCF_001412515.2 Diachasma alloeum | reverse complement strand
GTCACAGTATTCATTATTTGGTTCGTCAAGTTAGCAGTCATGTAGTACAACATACAATTCTTAATTTCTGGCTCTGTATAGTCGTGATCAAATACGTTTTCTAGTGACCAATCTCAACGATTGATTTGTGTACTATTACCGGCGTAACCATCTCTGCAATTTTCGCCATTTTCATGAGAGAAAAATGCATTACATTTCTTCCCGCTAGGTCCTTAGTGATTCCCTTCACCCACGGTGATGAAATGTCAAAATCTGTTTCAATTTGTTCCTGGAAAATCGCTGTCGATTCGCTTCCTTCAATCGCAAGGTTTGATTTATCTGAAGCAGGAGATGTTACTGCTGGTGATGTTGGTGAAGCTGTCGCTGGTGTTGATTCTAGTGGTGGCAGTGGAGAAGACGCAGGCGAACGAGGCAGAGAAGGGGCCGAAGAAGTAGGACTCTCAGGTCCCAATCCTTCATCCAAAGACTCCGTTTCACTTACAGCTCCATTTCGNTAAATATACATACCACACCAATAATTGTTCCATTTGGAGCACGTAACTCACGTTGCCAAACGTATTCGTCTGGTAAAAAGTGTTTTTCGCAGATGGATCGTCCAGCAGTTAATTTCTCCCACCCAATAGCCTTTTTTCACTCATCTACTCGATTTTTTGGCACCGTAAAGAAATGAAACGATTGAGGATTACTTTTGTATCCCGATTTACAATTTGGAACTGCACACGAAGGCATGATACTTCACATAAAGCAGACTGTCTCAGATTTCACACTCACACTGCAGCATTTCAATTTCTTTACTTACTTATACTGTCTTAATTTGACGCTGAGACGTTCAATTTAAGAACACAGATATAACTGAGGCACTCGTAGAAAGCAAACTTTACCGCACAGATAATAAATACTTGCGAATGTTGAGAATACACTATTTTACTGGCTTCGTCAGCTGATTACTATTTGAACTCGAACTTGATGGCGTGAGCGGTGCAGGGGTAAGGGGACGGGGAATCAGACAACTACTAGCGCCGCGCTCGG
>NW_021682749.1:0-1229 GCF_001412515.2 Diachasma alloeum | reverse complement strand
CACGGGATTCTTCCAATCACTGCCCTGTTGGACCCTTAAAAATAAAGATAGCTTCAGTTCCCTCATTTAGATTTTTTTTGGAGATACGTTCTTCCGTTACCAATACGTAATACACAAGCGTAATACAAACATTTTGAGAGTTTTTACAATGTTCCGAAATGTACGAATCTGGATTAAAAATTGAGATCCGCTGTTCACACAAATAATGTTATTAAGTTGCCGATATAATTATTTGACCATAATCAAAGACAGCGATNTAAGTTGCCGATATAATTATTTGACCATAATCAAAGACAGCGATAACTTCAAGTGACATCAACTGGAATATTGAAGGTATAAATTGTCCACGGAACTGGAAATTAAAAAATACCAAATTTTGTCTTTACGACCTTTCACTTTTAGGTCAGTCTCGATTTCTAAGGATAGAAATTACAGGCAAAAGGAAGTACATGATTAAAAAAACTGGAAAATTTTGCCAGTACGACGTTTTGCTTTCAAGGAATTTTTCATTTCTGGTGACATAAGTTAAAGGCAAAAGGTCGCATATGCAGCTCATCATCAATTTGAAAATGTAGGTATTATAATACGTTTCTCCAGTATTTTCACGCAGAATTGTAGAAAGAATAAGTGGAGATACGACCTCCCAGGTGGGAATTGACCATTGGTTCAAGTTTGAACCAAGCTTGGACCAAACTAGCCTAGCTTGGCTCAAGCTCGTATTCCAAGGTTGAACCAACCTTGGCTAATCCTTGATTTGTAACACTAGTCCAAGCTTGAATGTCAAGCTTGATCCAAGTCTGGTGATTTAGATTGGTCCAAGCTATTCATCTACCTTGGGCCAATATCGGATAGTCAATAAATTCAAGCTTGGTATTAAATTTTCATATCGATTAATTTTTTAAACCTTGCATAAATTAATCGTTGGAAAAAAAAGGAAAATAGTGACATCATCAACTTAGTAGAACGAAAATGGGAAAAAAAGAAAAAATGGATCGGTCCATTGCTTTTCAAGATATCTGATGTCGGTGTTCCCAATCGGTCACCCATCCTTGTAGTGCCCCGACTCGCTGCTGTTTAGCTCAGAGATCGCAGGATATCTCGGTATGCTTCTGAGCTGTGCAGCTAATTGTGCAACAACTAATTATTATCGGGTTGATGAGGGCATTTGAGAAAAGGGGGAAGATAAATGGAGTGGAGTGAACATTGAGTGTAATACAGGATACCACGAG
>NW_021682748.1:0-1068 GCF_001412515.2 Diachasma alloeum | reverse complement strand
CATATTTTTTACCTGAATCATCTTTGAAAATAAGAGAAATAATAAATTCGTCCCTTCACGTTGATGAGTAAAAAAAATAGTCAACGCAGTCTAACATCGTATCGCAAACGATGGTATGTTCTTGTTTCTCATCTAAAATTTTCAAAGAACGGTTATAACCGGTTTTATTTGATTTTCATAGAATTCATCATAGTAATGTTCTGGAGGGAAAAAAACTTACTTAAGCCCAAAAAAAATGATGGAAATTAAATTTTTGCATCACAGGAGGATTTCAGCTCACGACCTACAACGCGTTACCACTGAGTTATCACGCAATTCATAATAACAATCATTCGTATCATCTATATAAATTATATATGAATTTAATTATGAATTCTATTCTAACCGCAATTATTTTTTATAAATCAAGAGCGAGGGGAGTTGATTTGTGGGAGTGGATTTCGGAGTTGAATGATACCGTGTAGGGAACAAGCGTGCATGTAGAATGACGAATTTCTATTAATATCGCTTGTATCTCGTCGAGTATATCTCTTGCGTCTTTTGTTTGTGATTATTATTAAAATCGATGAAACTGTTCATCTCCATAATGTTGATAAATGATATCCCTTGAGTCTTAATATCATTATTATTACATTGAAAATATCTAATACCCGCTCAAAGTTTATGCATTATCCATATTTTAGTTTGAGTACCGGTAAAACTTTTCTGGAAATGTATGCGATCAGATGAATACAAACAAGCACGCGACCGAGCCTATTTGACAGACGACATGTGACCGTTACTTTATATGTTATTTGTCTTTTTTTCTTTCATTTCTACCAATTCCATTGGTAGTATGCTTCCGAATGGATCCGTAGTGCCTAACGTGGTTAAAACATGGCTTGGTTTCCGTGTAGAAATTTAAGCGAGGATGTGGCTGAGCCTTTGCTCACTCGCTCCGGCTTGAGNAAAACATGGCTTGGTTTCCGTGTAGAAATTTAAGCGAGGATGTGGCTGAGCCTTTGCTCACTCGCTCCGGCTTGAGCGGGGATTGAGCGGATCGATTTCTACATGGGGTTGGGCGGTGCA
>NW_021682747.1:0-1819 GCF_001412515.2 Diachasma alloeum | reverse complement strand
ATAAAGGCCACAGCCGATTCGAATCTTTGTTTCTATTAAATTTCATTTGGGGCAGATTTTGGGGTAAATGGGGGTTCCCTGGAGTAATAGGTTTGATTGATGGAACGCATGTGTCAATTGTGAAGCCAGCGGGAGTTAGAGAGGCTCATTTCGTTAACAGGAAGCATAATCATTCACTGAACGTTCAAACTGTAAGTATCACTAGTTTGAATAACAATTCAACTACACAATCGAAATTTTTTCGGTTTGTGATCATCAACTTCGCATTCTCTCCCTCAATGCTAGCCACGGAGGAAGAGCCCATGACTCTCGAGTTTTTGCTTCATCTAGATTATCTGTCCATCTGCGGGAACAGTATGATGCTGGACGACGAGACTGTTGGTTGCTGGGTAGCACTCAATTGCGATTGAAATCTGCTTCATTCTCTTCATTTTTCTTTTGTTCTTTAAGGTGATTCCGGTTATCCGTTGTTGCCGTATTTACTCACTCCACAATTGAATCAACCTATAGGAAGTCCAGAATACAGATATACAATGTGTCACGCTAGAACAAGGTCGACTGTGGAACGATGCTTCGCAGCTTTGAAAGGTCTTTGGAGATGTCTGCACAAAGACCGAACGTTACACTACACCCCAGAGTTTTCAGGTGTTTTGTAGCGATTCCACTGTCTCTTTTAGATCTGGAGATACGTGATATTTGACCAACACTGACCTTGCACCAAAATGATCATAACACTCCATCATTTTTAGCTCTTATTTGTAACGCTTGCGCGGTGCTACACAATATGGCTATCCAGTGGAACATGCCTGTAGCTTATTTCGCTGATGCGCAAATAGATGATGAGGATGGAGCGGAAGAGGATCATAATCGTGGGGAAGTCGAGTTGCCTCCAGACATTCCCTATCGAGTTGGAGCACAAGTTCGCGATGAGTTAATTGCAGAATTCTTCACTCGCTAAGCGACAATTATTTGAGTACTCGATTTACAATGGAGTGAAATACTCCCTCTCTCTCACGCATGAAAACAAGCAGGGATTCGAGCCTTTTTGGCAGAAGCCTTTCGACCGTTACTTTGTGCGTTATTACCAGGATCCGGTACTTTTTGTGATTACGATTGTTATCAACAATCATGAAATTGTTATTAACAATTGTCATCACACCAAGTAATATCTTATTGATCATATTATATTATTTAATCTTATCAAATTTCAACTCGCTATCCCGATTTTTTTCTCGAGTGATCGTGCGCACAAGCTTTTTGATGAAAAGACATAAATCTCTCAAAAAACAGAAATATCTCCGAAATTCATTCGGACCGATTCATATATTTCGATTGATCCGGATTGAGTCATTTCAGTAGCGGAGAAGTGAAACGGTTCAACTTGAATTTCATTATTATTTTAAAATCTTTTCAGTTGCATCGCAGACCCCTTAGCGCACAATGAGACGACGGCCCCGTCGCACAATGGCCGAGTGGACATCACCCCTCAGCCTCCCACCCGCCTCCCTTCCCCCATCACCCAAAACCACCAGGTCCAGACTCCGTGTCTGGGACCAACCCTAGTCCCCCCCGCCCTCCACCCCCTACAAAGATTACCAAGCCTACACCCTCTCCGAGAGTTCCCCAGACAGTGGTTCAGAGGCTCCATTCTCTCTCCCAGGTCACCACGAGCCCCAGCACGTCCACTCCCCCAGCAAAAGTCCACAACAGTCCAGGACATTCTCCCGAGAATGGAATTAACTACCCAACATCGAATCTCGTCCCCCGTCCCCTAGAACCCTGGGGTTCTCAGCAGGTCCTCTCTTGCTGACTCACTCCG
>NW_021682746.1:0-1722 GCF_001412515.2 Diachasma alloeum | reverse complement strand
GGAAGGAATTCTGGAGGAAATTCTGAAAAAAAAATTCAGGAAAATTTTTCCACGAAAAATTTGGGAGAAACCCGCACGATNAAAAAATTCAGGAAAATTTTTTCACGAAAAATTTGGGAGAAACCCGCACGATGCAATTTTGGAGAAATTCTCGAGAAGACATTCTGGAGAAGTTCTGCAGCAATTCGGGAGAATAAATTCTGGAGAAATTTCCAAAAAAAATTTCTGAAGGCATCCTGAAGAAATTCTTGGAAAAAAATGGGGAGAAACTTTCAAAAAGAAATGCTGTCGAATTTACTCTGACCTCCCACTATTATCATTCATTGAATTATTTCAAATTAATTGCTTATTTATAATTAATGGTTCATTAGAAATGAACATACTCCTGACTCAAGAAGGCTTTTGGACATGTAGCATTGGACATACAAATATGCATATCCTGCCATTTCCTCCTGCCCCATAATTTCACAATCATATTTTAAGGCTTTTTTGCCTTTTTTCCACATCCTCGCAACATCTCCGGAAAATCGGGAATGCTAGGTCGTTGAATGTCAAATTTGATGAGAATCACAAGGGCCACGAGGGGAAAGTCAGTTCCGCTTCGTAGCCGTCATAGCCCACGTGGCCCTCGTTATCCTTGTGACCCTCGTGAAATCTGACTTTCCCCTCGTGGCCCTCGTTGTCCTTGTGACCCTCGTGTAATCTGACTTTCGCCTCGTGGCCCTCATTGTCCTTGTGACTCTCGTGAAATCTGACTTTCGCCTCGTGGACCTNCTCGTGAAATCTGACTTTCGCCTCGTGGCCCTCGTTGTCCTTGTGACCCTCGTGTAATCTGACTTTCGCCTCGTGGCCCTCATTGTCCTTGTGACTCTCGTGAAATCTGACTTTCGCCTCGTGGACCTCGTTGCCTCTGTGATCCTCATACAATTTGACTTTTTTGTCATGGCCCTCACTGCCCTCGTGAACCTCGTGAAGTTTGACTTTCGTTGCGTGGCCCTTATTGTCCTCGTGAGCCTCATAAAATTTGACTATCGCGTGATTAACGAAATACATTAATATTAAATTTGACTATTACGTGAAACTTGACTTTCCCTTTGTGGCCCTCGTTGCCCTCGTGACCCTCGTGAAATCTGACTTTCGCCCCGTGGCCCTCGTGGAATTTGACATTCACCTCGTGGCCCTCATGGAACTTGACATTTCCCTCGTGGCCCTCGTGGACCTCGAAGAATTTAACATTCTTCTCGTGGCCCTTGNCCTTGTTGCCCTTGTGACCCTCGTGGATTTCGACATTCACCTCGTGGCGCTCGTGGGCCTTGTGAGCCTCAGAATTTGACTATCGCGTTAAACTTGACTTTCCCCTTGTGGACCTCGTTGCCTTTGTGATCCTCATAAAAGTTGACTTTTTTGTCATGGCCCTCACAGCCCTTGTGAATCTCGTGAAGTTTGACTTTCGTTGCGGGGCCCTAGTTGTCCTTGTGAGCCTCGTGAAATCTGACTTTCGCCCCGTGGCCCTCGTGGAATTTGATATTCATCTCGTGGCCCTCATGGAACTTGACATTCCCCTCGTGGCCCTCGTGGACCTCGAGGAATTCAACATTCTCCTCGTGGCCCTTGTTGCCCTTGTAACCCTCGTGGATTTCGACATTCACCTCGTGGCCCCCGTGGGCCTTGTAAGCCTCAGAATTTGACTATCGCGTTAAACTAAACTTTCCCCTTGTGGCC
>NW_021682745.1:0-1108 GCF_001412515.2 Diachasma alloeum | reverse complement strand
TCCTTCGATGCTCTCGTGTATGCGACAAATTTTTTAAACCAGATAAAAAGATTTTTTAAACCAGATGTCTCTTTGTCGATCCAGCCTTGTGAAGTTCGGACAAAAGTACTGTTCTCAGGAGCACCCACTGCGTATGCCTCTGGAATCGGTGCACTGCCAGGGTAAATGGACATGGGAGGCATCTGATCTCCTGAAGCTGATACACACATCTCCACTGTAACAAGTTGTCCCCTCTCTGCTGAAGCAAAAGTGCCCACTTACTTTTGGCCCTTCCTGGCGAGGATCTTTGGAAGTGATTTCGGTACGGTCATCATACCGACTTCGTCGACGTTCCAAACTCTGTCGGCAGACAAATTGTATTCATCGAAAATCTCTAGGTACAATTCAAAGAATTCATCCACAGCCTCTCGCGTGAAGCGATGTGCATGGTCAGCAGATGCTGCTTGTGGTTTGCGAAGTGACAGCAATCGACCCCTTTTTACAAATCCCTGGAGCCAGTCTGGACCTGCACGCTTCTTACGACGATTGAAACGATGTTTAATTTTATTTTTCTCTGCCAATTCAAAGGCCAGTGACCTCATCTCAATCGCCGTGAGCCCATAAAGTCTGCTCTGTATGAACAACAGGTAACTCGTCGATTCCTTCTCCTGTGCTTTAGAGAAAAAGGACCTGAAGCGTCCCAATCCTGAGAAGGAAAACCACGAGATATTAATATTAGGAGAGTCAATAACAAATGTGGGAATAGGAAAATGATAAACAAAGCAAAAAATGCGGGGATGCGTCCATACTCGTAACTTGGAGTAGGGAAATGTGAGATGAAAGGGGTCTTTTTGACTTTTCTGTGAATAAAGAAAAACTATTAGATTCCTATTGAACTTTCTGTTTGTTTTTGGCCGATGGCATTGAAAATTTTTGGCTTATCTGCGCGTTTCATTCTTCAATGGAAATGATCAATGGAAAATATTTTTTTAAATGGAGAATTTTTTGAAACTATATTGTAGGGGAGGGTAGGGCAAAATGGCCCAGTGTGAGCAAAATGGCCCACCTCATATTTTTTTTAAAACGCAAAAATAAAGAATATGGAAAGAAATGTTAAATAACTCCAAAA
>NW_021682744.1:0-1126 GCF_001412515.2 Diachasma alloeum | reverse complement strand
GAGGATTCACTCAGAAGGTGGAAAAGAAGGGACTCCACAGAGGTTTAGGAGCCGATTGCCATCTGAACCAGTCAGAGGTGGCAGAGGACGGAGTCCTCCACGTTTATTACGCGCCGGAAGTCGAGGTCGACCTAGAAAAATATTTAGTACTTCGGATGGGTTCCCTGGAGATGGGGGAGTCGGATCTGTGGAGGTAGAGGATCCTGAGGAGTGTCCAAGGTCTCCAATCAACCCCGAATTACTGGACGAAGAGGTTTTTGCCGGTTTTGCTTCATTCGACGATCCTGCGACTTGGCAAGAGGCCGAGGCCTCACCGGATGCTGATTCCTGGAAAGCCGCTCTGGAAGATGAATACTCATCTTTACTTTACAACCAGGTTTGGGACGTGGTCGAATGTCCGACACGTCAGAAGGTTCTCAAGAATCACTTAGTTTTCAGAACTAAAATGGAAGCTTCAAATGTGAAAAAGAAGATTCGTTTGGTTGTCAAAGGTTGTTCTCAGAGACCGGGGGTGGATTACAGCGAGACATCATCACCAGTTGCAAGATCAACATCTGTACGTTTGCTATCTGCCTTATCCGCAGAATTTGGACTGAAGATACATCAGATGGACGTGGTCACCGCGTACCTCAATGGTTTCTTAATAGAAAAGATTTATATGGAAGTACCAGAATATCTTCAATCGTTCGTGGAAAAAATTGCTAATGGAGAACCGGTTGGAACGAAGAAGCAAGTTCTTCATGATGCCAAAATGTTGAAAACGGCCAGCGACTGGCTGGAGTCTTTGGGAAGATGTCAAAGTGCTGTCTGTCTACTGAATCGAGCTCTCTACGGGTTGAAGCAGTTTGGGGTAAGCTGGTACAAAAGATTGGTCGATGAGCTGGGTAAGCTGGGACTGCAGTCAACTGAATATGATCCATGTTTGTTTTATAGTAAACGTCTAAATTCTCTAATGCTCATTACTATTTATGTCGATGACATACTAATTGCTTCCAATAGTAACAACTGGATTCGAGAGTTAAAGACGAGTCTATCAAAGGTTTTCCAGATGAAAGATATGGGGCCCGTAGGTCACTGTCTCGGAGTAGATTTTAAACAAAATAATCACGACTTCAGTGTCGTTCTT
>NW_021682743.1:0-1135 GCF_001412515.2 Diachasma alloeum | reverse complement strand
AAATTTTTCGAAAAAAAAACCGACAATGCCAACGCTCAATAAAAAAATTCAACGAAGAACTCTAATTTTTCAGGATTTTTGAGCGTCAAGAAACACTAAAATGTAAATAGACAAAAACAGGCGGCGCCGCGCTCATTGAGCGAGTAATTGCGGGTTAAATTTTTTNAGTAATTGCGGGTTAAATTTTTTCATCCGTGACTTTCTAGAAAACCCCAGCATTTTCTAGAATTTTCTAAAAAACTGGAGAATTTCTTCGAATGTTTCAAAGAATCGGAGAATTCTCTCAAAAACTTTTTGAGATTTGAATGTTGATTATTTTTCTGACTCGGATTTCAGGCAATCAGAGCGCAGTATTTAAGGCTGTCAAACAGTTATATTTCGCAAATTTCTAAACAATTTCCGACGGAAATTCAGTAGTAACTTTTCAAATGATTCTCATCTTTCAACGCATTTCACGTTTAATATTCTGTGTGACAGATAAACAAAAAAGTGGGTTATAAATGTATGGCTGTGTAAATGTATCCGGATGCTTTTCACTGCACTCTGCTTGGCCGAAATCCGAGTGGAAAAATAATCCGTCAAATACCACTCGTGCTTCAAAATTAATCGGATATTTTGCGATAGCTTCGTTACCTAGGAACGAGTGTGTCAAATTTTGCAGAAAAATCCCACGTGCTTAGTACTCGAGATTTTAAACCTGCAAAATTTGACATAATCCGAATAATTTTAAATATCCGATAATTTTGAAGCACTAGTGGTATTACTACTGAAAATAGGATTTTTGATTCTTAATTATTTCTCAATTGTTTCAAAAAAGTTGAGAATTGGATTCTTGATTTTCAATTAACTCTCAATTTACTGAGAGTAGATTGAGAGACAATTGAGAACCAAAAATCCAACTCTCATCTCTCAAAAAAGTTGAGGGTACATTCAGAGATACCTGAGAATCGAAATTCAAAAATCAAATTTTCAATCCCGATAGTGAAATTGATAGTAAAGAGGGCGACTGGCATAAAAAACATTTTACACCTCGTCACTCCAACTTTCAACTAACCCTGANTTTTATTTTCAATTAACTCTCAATTTACTGAGAGTAGATTGAGAGACAATTGAGAACCAAAAATCCAACTCTCAT
>NW_021682742.1:0-1248 GCF_001412515.2 Diachasma alloeum | reverse complement strand
CCCCCGTTGACCCTCTTATTAGTTTCACCTTCCAGATTAAAGGATTGCTCCCGTTGTTTGACCCTTGCGACGTTTGACCCANGACCAAACGGAATAGTTTCAGATTATTTTTTATTAATTCATGATCATTCCACCCTTGTCATTGTTCTGCCTACAGGAAAGATAAGTTGAAAAATCACAAGAGTTAAAATTAAGACGCAGGCAAGCAGGAAAATCACAAACGATCAAGAAACAATTACAAAGTGGGTAAATCATAAGGGTCAATCAGGATAACTAGGCCGTGACCTAGTGACCTGTTTGAGCCTTGTGAACCTACTTGCTTTTTTTGTTTAAACTTTATGACCGTCGGAACCTTGTAATTGTACCGCCTGGCGTCCCCCGTTGACCCTCTTATTAGTTTCACCTTCCAGATTAAAGGATTGCTCCCGTTGTTTGACCCTTGCGACGTTTGACCCAAAGAAGGCATAACCCTTGCGATGTTTAACCTTCGCGAGGATAACCCTCGTGATCGTTTGATCTTGACGATTTGCGGCCGATGTCTCTCTCACATTTGACCCTTGTGACTTTTTAGCTTAGCTTCCTTGTAAAGAGCTTTCTGACACTTTTTGACATTTTTGACGCCCCAGAGGTAAATTACCGGTATTTGACAATGTCACATCATAAACTTCCATCTACGAGATATGCCCAACCCTGGTCCCGGCCGACGATATAGTCCTCACGCGGCGAATCTATAAAGTTCGATTGTGAAAGTGGCTAAAGTAAAGTGTTCAAAAGCAAAATTCGTAGCGGTGGCGCATGGACTACGATGGAACGTACGGAACTGTTGGTATGGTAGGGCCCGAGTAAAAAATTTGTCGATAACCGGAAGTGGGTTCTCAATACAGTAGCTCCTCGCATTTTGTAATAATTGTCAGGAATGTAAAATCAGAGATTATAAGGGAGATTGCTAGCGCCTATGGAAACGCTTCAACCACAAAATTTCGTAGCGAGTACGTACCTGTAAGTAAAACAGGGAGCGTGTGAGAGCGTCGATAACGGCGCAGAGTGGGGGGAAACGCGTATGGGGGAATCGGCGGACGGAGCGAGCGGTGATGTTCGCTGTCGAGTAGNGTAAAGTGTTCAAAAGCAAAATTCGTAGCGGTGGCGCATGGACTACGATGGAACGTACGGAACTGTTGGTATGGTAGGGCCCGAGTAAAAAATTTGTCGATAACCGGAAGTGGGTTCTCAATACAGTAGCTCCTCGCA
>NW_021682741.1:0-1253 GCF_001412515.2 Diachasma alloeum | reverse complement strand
GTTGACTTAGCACATGAAGTATGTAAATTTCACTAAGGGTCAAACGTTATGAGGGTCACTAAGAGGAGGGTCAAGCGTTACGAAGGTCACTAATGGGAGGGTCAAGCGTCACGGAGATTACTAAGGGGAGGGTCAAACCTCACGAGGGTCAAAAGTCACGGTGGTCACTAGAGGGAGAGTCAAACGTCACGAGGGNGGGGGATGGTCAAACGTCACAAGGATTACTAATGGGAGGGTCACACCTCACGAGGGTCACGAGGGTCAAAGGTCACGGCGGTCACTAGATGGAGGGTCAAACGTCACGAGAGTCACTAGGGAGAGGGTTTGGCTCTCCCTCTAATGACCCTAGTGACGTTTGACCATCCCTGTAGTGACCCTCGTGACGTTTGACCCTCCCTCTAGTGACCGCCGTGACCTTTGATCCTCGTCACCCTCGTGAGATTTGACCCTCCCCTCAGTGACCCTCGTGACGTTTGACCCTCGCCCTAGTGACCCTCCTGACGTTTGACGTTTCCTCTAATCACCCTCGTGACGTTTGACCCTCCCTCTAGTGACCTTCTTGACGTTTGACCCTCCCTCTAGTGATGTTCGTGATGTTTGACTGTCCCTCTAGTGACCCTCGTGACGTTTGACCCTCCCTCTAGTGACCCTCGTGACGTTTGACTCTCCCCCTAGTGACCCTCGTGGCGTTTGACGTTCCCTCTACTCACTCCCGTGACGTTTGATCCTCCCCCTAGTCACCCTCGTGACGGTTGACCCTCCGCCTAGTGACCCTCGTGAGATTTATTTGTTAGATGGGCCATTTTGCTCCCTTTGTCATTTGTGTCCCCCTGGCCCGTTTTGATCCCATCATGTTTCTCAAAATAACACTTGGAATAAGGAATTTAGTCTCTATCAATACATATGGAGAAAAGTGTAGTTACCTCCTCTAGGTTCTCCCAATGATGGGAGTTATGTCAACTTACCTCCAATTGCATTGATAGAAAATTGAAACTCGCACATATCTCTTTTTTTATTTTTCATGTAACCCCATAAAATATTATTTTAGACCAAACCCTTCCATCAGCACTTGCAGATCAATATTACAATGTGATTGGTGCAATAAAACAAATTTCGAAAAAAATGCAGTTGCCTCGTTTTACCACTTCACTACAGATCAGTTTTGCAAGGCTCGGGCATGTAATGTACTATTTTATAGTCAACTCTGACCAATAGATGACTTTTATCACCACGAGAGTCAACTAGAAGAGTTA
>NW_021682740.1:0-1772 GCF_001412515.2 Diachasma alloeum | reverse complement strand
AAAACAATTATTTTTCTTACTGGCCCCTGACTTTCATGGCGAGTTTTATTTTTTTGTTACAAAGATTAAGGGATGAACGAAGGTTAATTAATGGAGAATGTAATTCTCCGTCAAACTGCCCTTTTTTCATCCCTTAATCTCAATTAGGAAGGGAGAGGTGAATTTTTAATTACCGGGCGAATGGTGAAAAGTCAGTGTGCGCCGCGAAAAAATTATTTTTCTTACTGGCCCCTGACTTTCATGGCAGTTTTTATTCTTTTGTTACAGAGATTAAAGGATGAAAGAAGGTTAATTGATGGGGAATTTAATTCTCCGTCGAACTGTCCTTTTTTCATCCCTTAATCTCAATTAGGAAGGGAGAGGTGAATTTTTAATTACCGGGAGTCACTGTGCGCCGCAAAACAATTATTTTTCTTACTGGCCCCTGACTTTCATGGCAGTTTTTAATTTTTTGTTACAAAGATGAAGGGATGAAAGAGGGTTAATTAATGAAAAATTTAATTCTCCGTCGAACTGCTCTTTTTTCATCCCTTAATCTCCATTAGGAAGGGAGAGGTGAATTTTTAATTACCGGGCGAATGGTGAAAAGTCAGTGTGCGCCGCGAAAAAATTATTTTTCTTACTGGCCCCTGACTTCCATGGCAGTTTTTAATTTTTTGTTACAAAGATTAAGGGATGAAAGAGGGTTAATTAATGAAAAATTTAATTCTGCGTCGAACCGCTCTTTTTTCATGCCTTAATCTCAATTAGGAGGGGAGAAGTGAATTTTTAATTACCGGGAGTCACTGTGCGCCGCAAAACAATTATTTTTCTTACTGCGCTGTTATTTCCATGACAGTTTCTTCCATTTTTCACACAGATTAAGGGATGAAAGAGGGTCAGTTGGTGAGGAATTTAATTCTCCGTCGAACTTCTCTTTTTTCATTCCTTAATCTCAATTAGGAAGGGAGAAGTGAATTTTTAATTCGCGAGCGAATGGTGAAAAGTCACTGTGCGCCGAGAACAAAATTATTTTTCACACTGGCCCATGACTTTGCCGTAGTTTGTATTTTTTTGTTACTGAGATTAAGGGATGCAACGGGGATCGATTGATGGGGAATTTAATTCTCCATCACACCCTCTGTGTTTCATTCCTTAATATTAATTAGCCAGCAAATGAATCACCTGAAAAACATTAAGAACATGCTGAGGACGAGGAGGACACACATTCCACTCCGAAACTATCCCTGTGACAGTGGGACTGCTACTGCCGAGTTATCCGCACGGGCAGTTCGCCCAGCCGTCAGATTCGACCGTGGCGGCATCCCTCCATTGCGGTCGAACTACTTTTGGCTTGGGGTCAGTCCAACCCCGAGATCTGAGCCTCTACTTTAGTCAATCCTCTTTGGCTGTAACAAAGCACTCCGAGGGGAAAAGTTCCCCGGCCATAGAAAAAAATGTAGTATCAAAATGGACTGTTGTTGTACGGGTTCATTGCATTTAAGGAATGATGACGAAAGGCGAAAGAAGAATTGTATAACATTGCGCTTGAATGACTCGTAAATCCTATCAAAAACAATAAAACGACAATGCTAATCTCCTCAATCCAATAACTCCCGAAAACAAACCCACGCGTTATCGGACAAACTGTTTGATTGATGGCCGGTAATGTGAGAATCGTTACTACGTTTAGAGTCTCAACCCTGTCAGCAAATTCAAAAAATTCTACGTGTTCAAGTAAAATACTGAATTAAATCATAAATAAAAATATTTAAAATATTTTTAAGATTTAG
>NW_021682739.1:0-1745 GCF_001412515.2 Diachasma alloeum | reverse complement strand
TATAGAAACCCCATAGAATTCCTATAGAATTCCAATAGAATTTTCTATCGAATTCACTAGATTTTCTATTGAATTTTCTCATGCGTGTCAAATAGTATTTATTCATATGTGGTTCTGAAATTGAATCAAAATAGGTATTTTATATTTCATTTCGACGGAACGAAAAATAAAATAGCATTTGCTAATTTGTTTCACTATTTCACTGTTTGTACTGCACAAATATCGCCAATCACCCTTATTGTTTTTTGAATATAATATATCTATAGGATTTCTATTGGAATTCTATAGAAAAATAGAAACCCCATATAATTCCTATAGAATTCCAATAGAATTTTCTAACGAATTCGCTAGATTTTCTATTGAATTTTTTCATACGTTGATAGACGGAATTTGTCAAATTGGAATATCTGTTTCAAATAGGAATTCAAATTGATTTTCATGAAATAGAAATTTTATGAAACTTCATTCTGGCGGACAGAATAAAGCCAGCAAAATTGAATAAGCGTTCAACCGGTGCAGAAGAGGATATTTTCTGTAAAAATCCCTCGGCTCAAATTGCTAATTTTTTTTGTTTGAATTTTTTTGTGGAAAGAAAGGGAAAGAGAACGGAAAAAACGTGGAAAATTCATGGTGATCAAATCCTATCGAAAATGTCTTGATAGAAAAAAAATTAACAGATGAAATTCTACTGATTTTTTCTATAAAAAACTTCCTATTGCTAAGCCGCGCAGTAAAGCTGTGAAATTCTTCAATAGAATTGGCCAAAAATTAATAGGATTTTCTATTGAATTCCTCAAGTTTTTCCATAAAATTTGAAATGCTGACAACGTGAAATGGGTCTGAAGGATCTTATAAATCAATTTTTTTATGAAAATCTAACAATTGACCTCTAAATTAATAACGACTGAAATTGTAATTTTCTCTGAAAACTATAATTTTCTGCTACAACTACAAGAGAAAATTTTAGAAAACAGTTTTCAACTCAGAAAAATTTTTCAACTGTTTTCTGAAATTTCCCTTTGACCCTTTCACGACCAAATCAATCTCAAATCTAAAAAAACTATTGATTCAGTTTTCCCCCCGGCCGCTAGGAAATTTTGAGGCAAAGGAGTTTAAAAATAAAAATAAAAATTGTTTTTGTGTCTGTTTATTAAGGAGTATTAGTTCAGGAAACCATTGAAATTCAATCAAATTATCTTTATTAATAACACCTGTGTATGTAATCAATAAAACCGACAAAAATTACATTATCATTGCATGAGTGGCCAGTCCTTGCATTCTCGTTGATAAAAGCTATAATTAAACTCTCTTGTACGTGCGGGTGGCTTTTGCACCGACTTTTTTGTCTGCCAAGTGCTGTAAAAAAAAGACAAGAATTTAATCATCTTTATTTACGTAAATTAGTAAAATCAAACATTCTACTGATTGTTCTTTCATCTCGGGAACCGGTGACTTGAGAAGAAAATGTCGAATGTAGATGAGAAAATTTTCGATATAAAATGTTTCCACTGTTTCAAATTCTTAAACGATTGATCACAAAATAAATCAATTTTTAATATTGTAAAATTTTCTGAGAAACTTACAACATTGATGCCTGAATCAGTGAATTCATACACACGAACTGACTGGTTACCATCGGGAAGATCAGTCACAGTGGTGAGGGTATTTCCTTCACGTGTTGTCACACTCTGCAATAAAAATCTCATTAAGATGCCGGAAGGGGCGAGGGGGGGGGGGGGGAAAAA
>NW_021682738.1:0-1081 GCF_001412515.2 Diachasma alloeum | reverse complement strand
TTGAATAGCAAATCTGTGTTTATCTAGCTATCGATAAAGTTCATTACATGATATTCTTTTTTCATGCACAATTCTCATTGATATATAATCCGTCGTCTTTTGACTTTTACAATAATCTTTCATTCGGATAACTGACACAAGTAACATTCTGCAATCGAGGGTGCCGGTCCATCCAACTGACCCCCTGCTGTTGAATCCCAATGTACTCGACACCGTCGATGTAGACCAATTTCAGGATCTTCTTTCAGATTTTCGGGTAACTTCTCCCAGGCTCCATCGATGCTATTTCGAGCAAATTTCAAGAGGAAGAATTTAGGAAGGAATTTTCTGGCTCTAGATGATATTTTCTTCAGGTCTTGATTCTCGCAAAATTCTTTCAGTGATTTTTCAATGCACCCACCTGAGTATTTAGCGTACCAATTCTTTAACCGCATCACGTTCTGCATTGCACAGGGATAAACAGTGGTTGGATGCAGGTATATGTATTGATGCTTCCAACACTTGATTCCCTTCAAATCAGCCAACTTCGGACACCCCCAATCCTCCAGATTCACAACATCAATTTTATCTTTAGCAAAAGTTTCAACCCACTTTTTCTTTTCCAACCCTTTCACATAGATTTTACTCACTCCACACAATAGCTCATCAATGATACGATCAATATCGGCATATGGAGTAGTCTCAGGAGTGTTCCACGGTATACCATGATAGTGATTCGTTAAATATGAATTAGTTTCTTGATAGTCGATTGGCAACTCATCCTAACTGAAGGGTGACTCGAAGATAATAGTTTTATCTGATGTTTCACAAAACTCCACATTCATGTCAATATGTGAGATTGCAAGTTCTTTTAATATAAATTCATTGTAGGGTTTCTTAAACCCTTGAACATCAATAATTACTTCTATTTTCACTGGTACTATGTATACACTGATGGAGTTTCAGAATGAATGATGCATTAGGGGTGGATGTACGTCGTTTATAGTGCGCTGAAAATGATGACCGCTTAGGGATGATTCATTCAACCCCCTTCCTCCATGCTAAGATTCAACGGAGTCTCTGAGACTTCTACGGAGCAATG
>NW_021682736.1:0-1640 GCF_001412515.2 Diachasma alloeum | reverse complement strand
TTTCCACTTCCTACACCCTATACAAGATAAATTAAATTATTTCTTTTTGACGATTTCGTTTCTCGCGATTATCTCGGAAACTATGAGAGATAGAGTCTTAAAACCACTTTTGGGTTCCCTATAGGCAGATGGACGGCTCAGTATTACATTTTTCCACGTCCTACACCCTATACAAGATAAATTAAATTAATTCTTTTTGGCGATTTCGTGTCTCGCGATTATCTCGGAAACTATGAGAGATAGAGCCTTAAAACCTATTCCGTTCGATTCCTGAGGAAATTTGGGTTCTCTATAGGCAGATGGACGGCTCAGTATTACATTTTTCCACGTCCTACACCCTATACAAGATAAATTAAATTAATTCTTTTTGGCGATTTCGTGTCTCGCGATTATCTCGGAAACTATGAGAGATAGAGCCTTAAAACCACTTTTGGGTTCCCTATAGGAAGATGGACGGCTCAGTATTACGTTTTTCCACGTCCTACACGCTATACAAGATAAAATAAATTAATTTTTTTTGGCCATTTGGTTTTTCGCGATTATCTCGGAAACTATGAGAGATAGAGCCTTAAAACCTATTCCGTTCGATTCCTGAGGAAATTTGGGTTCCCTATAGGCAGATGGACGGCTCAGAATTGCGTTTTTCCACTTCCTACACCCTATACAAGATAAATTAAATTAATTTTTTTTGGCGATTTCGTTTTTCGCGATTATCTCGGAAACTATGAGAGATAGAGCCTTAAAACCATTTTTGGGTTGCCTATAGGAATAGGGACGGCTCAGTATTACGTTTTTCCACGTCCTACACACTATACAAGATAAATTAAATCATTTCTTTTTGGCGATTTCGTTTTTCGCGATTATCTCGGAAACTATGAGAGATAGAGCCTTAAAACCATTTTTGGGTGTCCTATAGGAAGATGGACGGCTCAGTATTAAGTTTTTCCACGTCCTACACCCTATACAAGATAAATTAAATTATTTTTTTTTGGCGATTTCGTTTTTCGCGATTATCTCGGAAACTATGAGAGATAGAGCCTTAAAACCATTTTTGGGTGTCCTATAGGAAGATGGACGGCTCAGTATTAAGTTTTTCCACGTCCTACACCCTATACAAGATAAATTAAATTATTTCTTTTTGGCGATTTCGTTTCTCGTGATTATCTCGGAAACTATGAGAGATAGAGTCTTAAAACCACTTTTGGGTTCCCTATAGGAAGATGGACGGCTCAGTATTACATTTTTCCACGTCCTACACGCTATACAAGATAGAATAAATTAATTTTTTTTGGTCATTTGGTTTCNAATTGCGTTCTTCCACTTCCTGCACCCTATACAAGATAAATTAAATTAATTTTTTTTGGCGATTTCGTTTTTCGCGATTATCTCGCAAAACTATGAGATAGAGCCTTAAAACCTATTCCGTTCGATTCCTGAGGAAATTTGGGTTTCCCATAGGCAGATGGACGGCTCAGAATTACGTTTTTCCACTTCCTACACCCTATACCAGATAAATTAAATAAATTTTTTCTTGCGATTTCGTTTTTCGCGATTATCTCGCAAACTATGAGAGATAGAGCCTTGAAACCAATTTTGGGTTGCCTATAGGAAGATGGACGGCTCAGAATTACGTTTTTCCA
>NW_021682735.1:0-1655 GCF_001412515.2 Diachasma alloeum | reverse complement strand
TACCAATGAAATTGGTAGAGAAAAAAAAACAAAAATGTACAAAATGACTATCACATGACTTCTGTTTCATAGGCTCGCAACCCTGCTCGTTTTTAGGTGAGCCTCCCGTTTATTATTTGTTGGTTCGAAGTATATTATCCATGGAATCCGTTAGAAAACAACGAAGAAAAAATTAATCCTCCAATAGTCCCTGAATATGAATTGCACACAAGCCATCGCTTACTTCGTTTATTACCTTAATGGTGTGAATTCTTTTCACCAGTTATGCATCACGTTTTAATTTACATATGGAGTTCCACTCGTGCGAAAAATATTCTTTAACCCAGAGGGTGGCAATCGTTTCGGACGCGCAGGCATATCAATATATATTGTTGTTAACTTATCGACCTGTATTAGGCAGGAAGTTATTCAATTTTTCCACGCTCCTGATTCTTTTCAGAATTAAAGAGGACTGGAAATAGCAATTGTTCGTATGAAAATTTTCGAAACAATAAGACGCCACACAAATCCCGATGAATTTAATTTCAAGCGAATTAGGAGATTTATTTTCCAAGAATGCCAAATTTGTGAAATTGTCATNAATCCTTCAATAGTCCCTGAATATGAATTGCACACAAGCCATCGCTTACTTCGTTTATTACCTTAATGGTGTGAATTCTTTTCACCAGTTATGCATCACGTTTTAATTTACATATGGAGTTCCACTCGTGCGAAAAATATTCTTTAACCCAGAGGGTGGCAATCGTTTCGGACGCGCAGGCATATCAATATATATTGTTGTTAACTTATCGACCTGTATTAGGCAGGAAGTTATTCAATTTTTCCACGCTCCTGATTCTTTTCAGAATTAAAGAGGACTGGAAATAGCAATTGTTCGTATGAAAATTTTCGAAACAATAAGACGCCACACAAATCCCGATGAATTTAATTTCAAGCGAATTAGGAGATTTATTTTCCAAGAATGCCAAATTTGTGAAATTGTCATTTAAATTATTTACCATGGTGTAAAGGTCTGGTCATCGCTATAATGAGGTAATTTTATTGGCATAATCCTCAAACACTGGCATGAATCATTGTAAATGCCATTTTGCAGAATTTTAATGGCTCCAAAACTGCTATAATCTCTCCGAAATTAAGTTTAAATTTCGAATTATTTATGACCGGCGAGTAACCAGTATTTTTCCTTGTATTCAGCACTTCCACTCNATTCTTTTCAGAATTAAAGAGGACTGGAAATAGCAATTGTTCGTATGAAAATTTTCGAAACAATAAGACGCCACACAAATCCCGATGAATTTAATTTCAAGCGAATTAGGAGATTTATTTTCCAAGAATGCCAAATTTGTGAAATTGTCATTTAAATTATTTACCATGGTGTAAAGGTCTGGTCATCGCTATAATGAGGTAATTTTATTGGCATAATCCTCAAACACTGGCATGAATCATTGTAAATGCCATTTTGCAGAATTTTAATGGCTCCAAAACTGCTATAATCTCTCCGAAATTAAGTTTAAATTTTGAATTATTTATGACCGGCGAGTAACCAGTATTTTTCCTTGTATTCAGCACTTCCACTCCTCGTAAGTAGTAAAATCAACTCACGATTATCCCTTGCAATAAGTATCCCTTCCAATTCGGTCCTTGGATACTAGGCC
>NW_021682734.1:332-1293 GCF_001412515.2 Diachasma alloeum | reverse complement strand
TTAACCGTTGGTTAATCACAATATTCGATTTTGGGGAAAAGTCACTTTCCTCCCCATAAAGTCATAGATCTGGCACATGGGCTGGGGTTGATATTTTTTTTTCATTTTCACCATTTTAACACTTTTCATGAGTCATTAGACATATATGCGCCCGCTAGAGGATAATATCCTCTAGGATATCCTACAGGATATTATCCTAGAGGATATTATCCTCTAGGGGGCGCATATATGTCTAATGACTCATGAAAAGTCTCAAAATAGTGGAAATGAAAAAAAAAAATCAACCCCAGACCATGTGCCAGATCTATGACGTTTGGGGGAAGAAAGTGACTTTTCTCCAAAATCGAATATTGTGTTGAACTAACGATTGATTTCATATATATTCGCCCCCTAGAGGATAATATCCTCTAAGATATCCTACAGGATATTATCCTAGAGGATATTATCCTCTAGGGGGCGAATATATATGAAATCAATCATTAGTTCATCACAATATTCGATTTTGGAGGAAAGTCACATTCCTCCCCACAAAGTCATAGATCTGGCACATGGGCTGGGGTGGAAATTTTTTTTTCATTTTCACTATTTTGACACTTTTCATGAGTCATTAGACATATATGCGCCCCCTAGAGGATATTATCCTCTAGGGGGCGCATATATGTGAAATCAACCGTTGGTTCATCACAATATTCGATTTTGGAGAAAAGTCAGTTTCCTCCCCCAAAAGTCATAGATCTGGCATATGGGTAGGGGGTGAAATTTTTTTTTCATTTTACTACTTTGACACTTCTAATGAATCTAATATCCTCTAGGGCGTATATATGTGAAATCAACCGTTGGTTAATCACAATATTTGATTTTGGAGAAAAGTCAGATTCCTCCCCCAAAAGTCATAGATCTGGCACATTGGCTGTGGGTGAAATTTTTTTTCTTCATTTTCACTATTTTGACACTTCTGATG
>NW_021682734.1:0-322 GCF_001412515.2 Diachasma alloeum | reverse complement strand
TAACCAACCGTTGGTTGACCGAAAAATTCGATTTTGGAGAAAAGCCACTTTCCTTCCCCCAAAGTCATAGATCTAGGGAGCGAATATATGGGAAATTAACCGTTGGTTAATCACAATATTCGATTTTGAAGAAAAGTCAGTTTCGTCCCCCAAAAGTCATAGATCTGGCACATGGGCTGGGGTTGAAATTTTTTTTTCATTTTCATTATTTTGACACTTTTCATGAGTCATTAGACATATATGCGCCGCCTAGAGCATATTATCCTCTAGGGAGCGCATATATGTGAAATCAACCGTTGGTTCATCACAATATTCGATTTTG
>NW_021682733.1:0-1778 GCF_001412515.2 Diachasma alloeum | reverse complement strand
TTAATTAGTCTAATTATCATTAAGGAGGCTGAAATCGACTGTACAGTCATTTAAAAATTGAGGTTCATGAAAAAGACTGAAGCAAACCTGTTATGAGCAACTGAAATATTAGATTTAACAATCTAAGATTTAAGTTATCTGGGGCTCATAACCCATATTCTCTTCAGGAAACCCGGACAGAAAGTACAAAAGAGAGCAGGTATAGATTGGAAATAGTGACGTTATCAATATTTCATAGTGATGTTATTATTATTTCATTTTGTTCTTCTTCGTATTCATTGTTGCCTAGTAACTTTACATGAATTTTTGGACCACATTGGTTCAGAAGGGTTATTGCACTGTAAAAGGAGTACGGCGATACACCCAACTTTCTAGATAACATCAAAAAGCCACGTTCTATGAAGAGTCTCATGTCACTGAGCTTCTTATTCTGTTGAACGAAGAATTCTGCAAAAAATGATGGTTTGAATGAGAAAGTGAGAAAAATCCTTTTTGGCTCATAATTCTTGAAGCCGAAAACTATAACACTTACTTTTTTTAATTCCTCAAGCCGATATATTCATCTATAACATCTATAAATCTTATGTTGCATTCCTTCAGCATTCATGATATGCATAAATCCCATAAATATTCAATTATGCAGTCCATTTCTATTTCACATATATACATAGATGAGGATTTACTGGATGGAATGATGATGCTTCGACAATTTTATGAGGAATTAGATCATCCACAATGAACCACTTTTCTCCTTTCATAATACATGCTGTATAATGCCCAAAGCTATGTTCATTAATGGATTCTGGATCATGAATGTTTACATTTCCGACTGGAAAATATTGTTTATTGTTAACATTCAATGTTGTAGTGAAATCATGTATTGGAACTTGAAACTTATGATCGGATAGACAGTTAATAAAGAGATGGTTATGGAAGTGTATACATTTCAAAATACATTGTGTACACTTGATACTAACTCCATTGAAAATTTCGTGGATAGTCGTATCTAATATTTCTTGAAAATTTTGACAATAAAGGTGACCAACAATTACATATTCCTACAAAACTGGGTTCTATAATAACCTCATCAATTTTTCTATTACCACATAATAAACACTCTGATGTCATTGCATAACTCTGATTTTGATTGAAAATTATGGGACATAATTCTGCTACTGTCATTAATGCGTTTGAAATTACCAGGTCAGACCAGAATCTCATTTGTTTTTGGAAAAATTGCTTAGATTGGAAAATATTCAATCTCAGCTGCTGAACATATTGTTCATCTACTTCATCATTTATAACTATCTATTTAATGAGCTCAAATTCTGTAGTATTTGAATGAATAATGTCATTAATGAAATTTTCTGTACTACACGCCGCAACCAATATTTGAACAATACTGTCAAATCCGCATGTTTGCTGAAGACAAAAAGAAATATCTTGCCCAATTATTGGATCGCATATATTGCCATTTCTAAGTATGTACATTTCCTTCGTTTCACAAGCTCGTTCAGTTGATGATGCTGATTCATCATTTGAAATATTATTTTCTTCAGCATGCTTTTGAAGCTTTATTTCAGTAGGATTGAATGTTATATCATGTTCAAAATGTGCAGTTTCATCCATTGACCATTCGTGTGAATTATTGTCATTATTGAATACAATGACCCCTGGGGCCCCATGGAGCCCCCTGGGGGGTTGAAGAAGGCCAAAATTTATGACACTCTAATTTTACAGTTTCAATTGAACGAGAGTCTCGTAAAAAAGACGATAAT
>NW_021682732.1:0-1525 GCF_001412515.2 Diachasma alloeum | reverse complement strand
TAAAATTCCCCCAACTCTCGAAGGGACAGGTATCACTCGGGGAATACTAGACCGACCTCTCCCTCCATTCTGCTTCACGGCTACTCTAGCACCACTAAGAGCCGTTTTAATAGCATCAGCTGATCCATTATTTAATTTAATCGACTTTTTAGCGGCTCGAAGGATCGTCTCAANTTTAATTTAATCGACTTTTTAGCAGCTCGAAGGATCGCCCCAAATGTAACCTTTTTCTTGGACTTTCCCCTCCTCCTCTTCACCCCTAAACCTGATTTCTTTACACCCGTGCCTGATTTCTTCACCCCCAAACTTGATTTCCTCACACTTAAACTTGATTTCTTCACTTTCGAACTTGATTTTCTCACGCCTAAACTTGATTTGCTCACTCTCGAACCTGATTTTCTTACACCCATACCGAATTTCGTTTTAGCCTTCATCGCGTTTGTTACAAATAAAGCTGCTGCTTTTTCTCCTAGAGTAGCGTCTGGGGCTGAAACACGTCGCCAAGCTGTTTCTGCAAGCACCCGATCAGCCTCGTGTCGCACTGCAATGTTTTCACGATTTTTCGAATATGCAATGTCATGAACTTTACAGGCTGAGTCGAGAGGATTGATCCCAGGATCTCCACGAGCTAATCTTTTCCCTAACTTGGTACCTGGCCCACAATACTGATAACCTGGCAGATGCAATTCGACGGGGAGTTTGTTAATTATTTTATTCATTAAACCTTTACCCTTCTTGCGAGTACTGTGCACAATCATGTCTGTAATGGAACTGAGCGATTTTGCTATAAAACCCTCAATTTATAGGTTTTCTCTTCAGTTGACATAAAGATGGAGTTCAGTACACATCCCAGCAGTTTACCAGTTATTAACTTTGATTCAGTGACGGCGAAAGATATCAATCAACCAAAACGTCATGGTTCATTGTTACCAAATAGTATCCGTGCAGTTTTCTATGGGCCATCAAATTGTGGAAAAACTAATGCTTTGCTGAGTCTTATAACTCATCCTAATGGCTTGAGATTTTCGAATATTTATGTATATTCAAAGTCTCTCAATCAACCGAAATATCAATTTTTACAAAATTTACTGGAACCTCTGAATGACTTGAATTATTTTCCATTCTCAGATAATGAAGAGGTGGTGGCGGTGGATAAGGCGAATGAGAATTCACTGTTTATTTTCGATGATGTTGCTTGCGAGAAACAAAATAACATTAAGGCATATTTTTGTATGGGGAGACATAAAAAAGTTGACAGTTTTTATTTATGTCAATCATATGCTCGCATACCAAAGCATTTAGTGCGTGATAATGTTAATTTTTTGGTCTTATTTAAACAGGATGAAATGAATTTGAGACATGTTTATAACGATCATGTAAATACAGATATGTCATTTGACAAATTCAAACAATTATGTTCAGCATGTTGGAAAAATAATTNGCAGTTGTGGGTCAGATCCTAGTGAGTCAACATGTCTCCACGCAAGGATGATATGTTTAAACAACAAGAAATTTTACGTCAGAT
>NW_021682731.1:0-1123 GCF_001412515.2 Diachasma alloeum | reverse complement strand
AGTTTTTATCCTTTTGAAAATCAATTTTCTTAGACGAATAAAAAAGTATTGAAAATAATTTTCTACTTTTTTCATTAAAACACGAAAATAGATTAATTATGACTTTACCTTTTTGATAATCAATTTTGAGTATATTTTCATAGACGCATAATTTTCAGCTCCACTCTCCATTCATTTTTCATCTATTGAGATTATTGTTTATCCGTTTCTGAGGATATAAGAATGATATGATATTTATTATATTATATTTTATATTTTTTTTCAAGTTCAATTGAAAACATGATAATACTGATAAATGATTTACTGATTTTTTTTGATCAAATTCCATTCTGTACAATATTTTCCATTATATTATAATAAAAAATAATAACATTCGAGATATTAACGCCTCCCCTGGTCAACTCCCAGTTTTTTCACGGGGTTCCATTAAAATATATCTCAATGTTATTATTTTATACTATCAATGGAAAATTTTATCAATAGGATTATTTTCATGTCTCGTCTTGGAGTTTTGATGTAGACAGTCCAAGAGTTATGGATCCCAGTGTGAATTAGATCCGAATATTCTACCTAGGAATATTGAGAAATATTTTCACATTTTTACTCAAGTTTCCATTTTGAATAACAAAATTTTTCGAGTTATGTTCATCTCCATTTATATCGAACCCATATACAACGCGTATCTCAATGAAATGTTGATAAAGTGTAATTATATAGAAATTTTCATGACAGTTTACCCATTTGATAACATTTTTACTCAATTACATTCACATTTTTACTCAAGTTTCCATTTTGAATAACAAAATTTTTCGAGTTATGTTCATCTCCATTTATATCGAACCCGTATACAACGCGTATCTCAATGAAATGTTGATAAAGTGCAATTATATAGAAATTTTCATGACAGTTTACCCATTTGATAATAATATTTTGAGTAAATTTTTCTCATTATATTCATCTACATTCTCCATTTCTACAATTTTTTGTATAAATAAAAAATTCTATCAATTGGATGATGTCTCATTTCAATGTTTTGGTGTAGATAGTCCCAGAGTTGTATAGCACAATGAAATAGAATTGGATCGCGATACCTGGAAATATCAGAAAACATTATATTTAAAAT
>NW_021682730.1:0-2144 GCF_001412515.2 Diachasma alloeum | reverse complement strand
CTAATTTTGTGCTGTGAAATACTCAAGTGAATTTATATGGTGTTAATCACGTTATGCTTCCAATTAATCAGAACCAATCTTAAAATCGAGTTATATCTATTAATAAATGATACAACCAAACAAATTAAAACATTTTATAAATTTGAACCAACTTTAACATTCATATAGACTTTGAATATCACGTTAAACAGTCAAATAAATGAATCAATTAGATAAAACTGCTGTAATTTAACCTTTCAAGTGTTTAATCGAATAAACAAAATCAATAAATGGAAAAGGAAATATTTTATAAAAATAGAAAATGAGAGATCCAACGTGATGAACATAGAAAGATCTGTCAATAGTAAAATTCTTTGAAAATCGTATTAAACATCCAAGTGAATTAAATCCATTAAAAATCATTTTTTATTTCAAAATAACAATAAACCAAATTTTAGGATAACCTGACTGAAAGTATTTGTAACTCAGGGATATCCTTAACGCGATGCATCAAAGTTGATTGATTAATTTTTGCCTTCCTGCTGCTTACAAATTTAGAATTTTATTAGAATTTCAGTGAAATGTGCACACAGAAAATTACGTTTAAGGAGTCGTCTTTCACGCTTTCTGAAGCGTATTTTACGCTTGAAGTTCAAGGATAAATGAAGCTCAATCTCGCCATAAATTACAATTATATAAGCGCAATTTTCGATTTCGAATTCGTAAATTACGCCAATAATCACGGTAAATTAAGATTAATTCGTAATTATTCGTAGTCAATTCGATAATTCGTAAATTATGATTATTTTTTCCGTATTGTACTCATCTGTAATTGCACTTGGCAAAACATAATTTACGTTTAGATTTTTCTGTCTGTGAAATTTAATAATGCACTCTCCCCATGGAAATTTAATTTTCCCCTAACCTAGCAGTTTTTGCAGTATATTCATGCAAAAGTAAGGACTGAAATTGGACATTTCGTTGCGGAAATTAAAATTAATACCCACCCGACTTCAAATCTCGTCCGCCCAATTTTTTCCTCCTCTTATATACTTTTATAATTTGACTTGAAAAATTATAATTACATGGCAATTACACAACTATCCTTATTACCCGCAATTATTCTCACGACTATAAAACCCTCTCCCTCAACTCCAGTTTTTTCCCTCCCACTTACACGACCAAACGCGCAACAATGAAGCAAAAACTGTTGAAAGGTTTCATCCCCTATTTACAAAACTCGCTGAAACCCACTTGACAATAACTCACAACCCATTAGCAAGCAATTACACAGATGCACAGAAAATGAAGCAAAAAATCATCATCACTGGCTGCGTCAGGCTATTCGACATATAGTCGTCAAACTTCGTATTTTACATTTCATTTTACATCATCTCCACGCAGAATTAGAAAATCTAAGAATAAAACGATTTCAACGCTTGCATTCGGAAGCAAAAAGGGAGAATCTGAAAGAGAATGGGGAGAATAAAAATTTCTGAATGGAAATTCACGAGAATATACATTCAACGCTCGATATGACCGCGAGAGAAGCGCCATTCAGCTGCGGATTCGCGTGTAATCCATCGGCAGGATGAAAGAGAAATTTAACCGCCGGTGGGAAATGAAAACAAGTGGGAAATTGCTCTTGTATTGCATATAGTACAGTCATTTTTGCTAATAAATTAGCAATGGGCAGGGATCGCCATCAATATTAAATTTCTGTAATATTACAGGAATATCAGCATATTTTAAACCTTTCATCAATGACGATTTAAAATATGCTGATCAAATTTTATGAATAGTGTAATATTAAAAATCTGTTTTTTTTTCGGTTAATGATAAATTAATAATTTTGATGATATAGAACTGTAAATTTACTACTAAGTGAATAATTCAAATTTTTTAAAAGGTGATTTTGGATTACACAAATAATCGTCAATCTTCCTAAAACAGTTGAAAATTTGAATATTTGAATTAGTAATTGGAAAGTAATCAAAAACTTTAAGAGTGGTGTTAACTAATTGACGGCCACAATATTTACCGGTAATTCAATATTTAAATAGGGATTCGATTATCCTTGGCAATATGCTTCCGAATGGTTATTTTGTACATCATCTCCTTCTATTATGTATAATTCATTGTTTATTTAATTTTATTAAATTGAA
>NW_021682729.1:0-3272 GCF_001412515.2 Diachasma alloeum | reverse complement strand
CCAGAGATATGGAACTCATAAACATTTGTATACAATGGTCAAGCAGAAGCTGCGCCTCGTTGGTAGATTTTTTCTTTCCGTTCGACAGCTTGATAAATCGAAGACTATCAAAACGCTGTCGGATGTATATCATCCTCGCCATTACGATATCTCCATAGAAGCTGTGAGAGACGTTGCAGGATATGACCCAGAGCTAAGAACGTTCAGAAGTCCATCAGTAGCCTCGAACCTTGGTACTCTATTGAAATATATTGGTACAATACTGAGATCTGAGTGTATAAAGAAGGAAATGTCAGTAGAGCAGAGGAAAACTGAGGATTTTATGAAGTTATTAGAGGAAGATTTCGGTACGAGTATTAACAGAGAAGTAGCTGAAACACAAACTCAAAATAATCGTCGAAAGGAAGTTATTCTACCCAGCACTGATGACATAAAGAAATTTCATACTTATATTAAATGCGAAAGATCGGAGCATTTCAATCAACTCACTCAGGCGTACTCATTTGAAGCGTGGAAGAATCTTGGAAAAATGACATTACTGTCACTGCAAATCTTTAATCGTCGCCGACCAGGGGAGATAGAACGGTTGTATCTTGAAGATTTTCAGAGTTATCGTTCTCTTGATCACACAGCAAACAAAGAAGCCTACAATGCCTTGAGTGAAGAAGGTAAGAAACTCGCTCGAAAGTATGTGAGATTTGAGATCCGTGGCAAGCTTGGTCGAGGTGTACCTGTACTTGTTGACAATGACGTTCTGAACTGCTTGAATCTTCTCATTGAGCACAGAGAAAGAGCAGGTGTTCCACCGGATAATCGGTATTTGTTTGGCCTACCATCTTCAGATAAAGATCGTCTTCGCTATCATCGTGCCTGTGAACTCATGAGGGAATACTCAACTAAATGTCGAGCTGAAAACCCCCAGACTCTGCGTGCCACTCAGTTGAGGAAACACATTGCGACGAGATGTATCAATCTGAATCTCACAGATGGTCAGGTGACAGACCTAGCAAACTTCATGGGTCATCACGAGAAGATCCACAAAGAGATCTATCGTCAGCCGGTATTGGAGACCGATATCGTGAAAATTTCCAAGCTGCTCAAAACTGCTCAAGGTTGTGATGAATCTGATGATTCTGAAAACGAAGGTGTAATTGACGGAAGTTCATTCCAAAGGAATGTCTCAACGGTGGAATTTGATGAACCGAGTACTTCCCGCACTAGTTCCGGTAGTAAATTCAATAAATCTCTGATACAATCCGACCTTCAACCTTCGACATCCAAACGATGGAGTGAGCAAGAACGTAGTACAGTCTTATCAGCATTCAACAAACACTTGACAGCAGGTAAAATGCCGTCAGGTGCCGAGATGCAGAGTCTGATTGATTCAAATACTTGTCTGAAACTACGAACTGTCCCTCAGTTGAGAACATGGTTACACACCCAAAAGAAGAAAATGTCCAAGAAATGATTTTTCACACGAAATTGATGCATTGTTGACTCCACTCCATGTAATTTCGATGCCAGTTTTTGTCAATCTTCTCTAGCTATCAGAAAGAAAACTTTTGAAAACTCGATTAAACGATAATTGGATTATTTTCAACGAACTCTTCACGTTAGAATGATTTTGGTAACTCTTTAATAATTTTTTGGATATTTCATACTGGTATGAAAGAGAAAGAGAATTTTGATAGAAATCATTTGAAAGAATTTTTCAAGGCACATACGACTTATTTACTTTCCGTTTATTGACTAATGATATGATTATCATATTTTTCCTTTGGGCGATGTTCATTCGCATTGATGTTTGTTGTGGATCTTTAATCATTTTTTGAACATTTCATACTGGTATGAAAGAGAAAAGGGATAAATCGATCTTCAAATAATGTTTCGTATTGAAATCATTAGAAAGTATTTTTGAACTTACTCACGACTTATTTCCTTTCAGTTTATTAAACAATTATATGATCATTTTTTTTCCTTCAAGCGATGTTCGTTCACGCGTTTGATTAATGTTTGAGTTCATAGCAGACAAATATATACGTTTCATGTTGAATGTGAAGAAAATAAAGTATTGGAGTATAATTATTACATTCGTAGTCAATCTCGCTTGAATTCCCCTCCATTCACTCATTCGTTTGATTGCTACTATGGAAGATTTTGCATTGAACATTGCAGTAAGAAACGCGAGTCAGTAGTAGAGTTAATGAGTAATCGAAGACACATTTCTGACTAATTCTTGAGGTTCCTTTAATAAATTGAAAGCACCTTGTGCCCTGCTCATTTCTGCTTTTAGGTGGAAATTTCCTGCAACCTTATCAGTCTTCATAAGATACGTCTCACAAATATCATGTTCCCATAGTACTCATTTGAGAAATTTAATTCATTGTTTTTATGGAGGAAATGAATCGAGAACGATTGGAATTTTGCATTGCTCTAATTTCTTGAGTTGGGTTTTCCCCCAATTATCTCCTCTCAGAAGAAATATGCAATATCTGACAAATGTCAATCTCTACCCATCGTCACTCCACATTCTCTGCTCGTATCGGGAACATACTTCCCTCAGATTGAACTGATAATATTGATTTGGGAACGTGAATTAATAGATGACAGGACGAGTAAAATTATGGAATATATTATTGAAATTCAGACGAAAGGAGTATGTGCTCTCGCTAAATTCTTGAGTTATCTCGTGTGTATAGGATCATACTGGGAACCGTATTAGTACTTGATTCCCTACACCTTCATTCAGGTGTGAGTCCCCGCAATCACCTTTAGATGAAAGTCTCCATAACATACATATTGCTTATTTTCTGTCCCCATAATATACGTCCCTAAAATACTTAGTCCTCATAGTAGCGGTTCTATGCATGATTCAATGTTCATAAGATGAATCTTGACATTCTCCAATGCACTATTTCTCTCAAAATGAAAATTATCACTGCTGTGATATGAAGTTCAACTCAGCAATTTTTCGTATGGAGAATTCCTGTACCACAAAACAGGTTATTTTTAAAAAAATATCGGAAATTTTCAGAGCTGAGTCATCATTGAATCAAAGGAAAATAGATTCAATTCTCCTCTGAAGTAGCCGATAAAAATGATGTAATGATGATTTAATGTGGCCGTTATAATCTGAGGAGAAACGTCAAATTGTAAATATAAAGAATACTTCATTACTCAAAGGCATGAGTTGCATCTCATATATCGCTCGAGTCATCATTTGGTGAAAATGCTCTTAATAATCGTATGTATTACGGACGGTCCCCATAAAC
>NW_021682728.1:0-8736 GCF_001412515.2 Diachasma alloeum | reverse complement strand
TATCACATAGATGTGCGCCCGCTTAAAAATCACTCCCCATTGGCCCACCGTCAACTGCCAATAACTTTTTAGTGGTGAGTCTGATCAAAAAGTGCAAGAGGACTTTTCTGCTCAGAATCGCCCCCTGATCCCAGGGTGTTCAGATGTACATGTACTTCTGAAACACCCTGTATAGTTAATATAATCATAAATCGTAGCGTGCGTATTTTCTTTTGGTAAGTTACCGTAAAATTCTCTATACCATTAATTAGTAAAAATAGTGTGACGTCTAGGTATATTCCAATCGATCGTTGGTGAAAATTTACGTATGTAATCCTCGCAAGAGTGGTCGCATAACTGAGTCGAAGTGTAAAAGTCAATTGTTTCTTTGCTAGTTCCATATGACTCTAACATTTTCTTACTATCGATATCTCCTCTATTATTCCAAACTATATTATTCAAAAAGTATAGACCCTTTTCAGCGTCATTTGGGTCTCCCTTATCAATCATTGCCTCGAGCATATCATTCAACCAGTTAACAAATCCGAAAAAAATCCGTCAAACATGTTTGCGAAATCATTGGCGATGCTTGTCGATCTCCATAGCAGTTCAACAGTTTTTATGGTTCCCATATGTTTGAGTGATAGGTTTTCAAAAATCTAAGTGTTCATAGGGAGCATTTCGTTGGTTGGTCTAGCGGATTCTGGTCAATCTGTCAATGATTCGCAGTGGCTTTATAATACGTATTAAGACATTGTACGCGCAATGTGTGGAGGTATATTTAGGTAGACCATGTAAAAGACACTTTTCTTCATTAATTGGTACTTCATTCATAAAGGGGATTCCTCCTGATATTCTACAAGGTGCATTGTTGAGGAGCCATTTAATTGTTTCTATGCTAGTACTATACAATAACTCACTGTGTTTTTCACCATTTTCCTTAACGTTTCCAAAGATTCTTCTTGGGTTGATTCATTTTCTAATTCTTTTTTATTATAAAAAACTTTGTGATACAACTTCCACGACAGTGTATGTATTCTGAACGGTTGACCCTGCGTGACAATTGTACAGTTGTTTTTCATATATGCAATATGCTGCAACTTCTCGGAGAAATATTCTTGTGAACGTCGAGTCGCTGAATGGAATATTGATGACAAAAATCCTGGGGTCCGTAGCCTACCAAAAATGGGCAATATATTTTTTTTTGTGAGTGGTGAAAAAAAAAAATGTTCTCTAATTTTTATGGATCCCCATAATACTATCGCAACACGGGCAGTAATGGTGAGTAGAGAGACAGGAGTCCATGCAGTAGACAAACGGGACACAGAGACAGCATCTGCTTATAGCGAGAAGAAGAGCGTTTAAGTGAGTTTTCGTGGTTGCTCTCTTCTGAGTGACGGCTCTGACATAAAAATTGCAAGTTTCGCGAAACTTCCACACAGGTTCCGTTCCGTATGGAATAATTATCTGGTTGATGGTAGAGGTATGTGAAATGTCCTTTTCAGAATTGCGGTTTCTCTGTGATTCGGTTAAGTGTGAATGTTTCTACGATGCCCACGATTTCACAATCCGCCAGGAGACGTTTGGTTTCGTTGGATGACTTGAGAAACGATCTATAACCTTCCGGGTTTCAACAATTAATTTTCGGGATATATCTGGTAGGATGATGGTTTGTGGCACGGCAAGTTTGTGGAGGAATATAAGGAGGAATAGCTTCTGTGGTTGGAGAGGGACATATGTTAGGATTGAATTTGGTCGGGTTGGATACGAAGAAACTGACCGATTGAGGGGGTGCTGCCTCTTATTTTCTTCGTGGAGTGGAAACCGTTATCGGTTCCAGCAGGTTTGGGGTTTGGTTGCTCGTTTTCATCGACTTCTCCTGCGGAGCAATCCATTTCTTCTATATTGCGTTTATCGGAAGGTTTCATGGATGAGTTCAACACGGTTATCGCCTTCTTGATTGTTATAGGTTTTTCGATGATATAGATGGTATCGTCCCTGAGGTTCGTACTGGGATTCACCTTTCGAAGCTCTCTGATCATTGGAAGCAGACGTTTCCTGGTGTTGAGCATTTCCTTGTCATGGTCCTTGGTGATAACGAAACCGCTAACCTTCACTTTCGGGGTAGTATTCATGATGGAGGCCTTAAGCTTGAATGAAGCGAACGTGACTAGGATTGGGCACTTTGAAGCATTCTTAGAGTTAGTCAGTCTCCTGATGAAGCTTATTTGATCGGTTGATACCTGGATAGAGCATGATGTGTTAAGAAAATTAATGATTTTCGCTTCAAGAGTATCCATCGTGTCTTCATTTAAGGAACAGAGTCCGTCGATAATTATGTTGATTTTTCTTTTCAATGTTTCGAGTTCCTTTGTCTGTCTTTCTAGATGTTGTTGGAGTAAGTCGTTCTTTTACTGGAGACTCTGGATCTGGGACACTGTTTTTTTGTACTGATTCTATCGACAGACTCCCAACGGTCGTGTTCGTCGTTCCCTCAGTTGCCAACATTATTGTGAGGTTAAGTTGATGTAGCCTATGGAAACTGGTCGACTACTAACGACAGTGAAACTATGAAAGGTTCAAAATAATTGAGAGATATGGCAACTCATCTGGCTAATGTCTTCGGCGAGATGGGGTGTCCCTGGAGCGTCCCTCCAGGGTGGCAGGTTTGAGAGGGCTTCATGCGATGCGATAACTGCCTCGATCTGATACGTTCGGATAAGTATTGATGCATTTATGCTTTCGTCAGTGGCTCGGAGTGTGAGTACTTTCTCCTTTTTTATGGTCAAATGAGATAGACTTGGGTTCTCAGAACTGAGCACTTTTTGACGCAGTGTACGGTGAATGGCGTGTAACTCTTAATTTAACTTGGTAATAACTTTGACATGCAAAATAGATAGAAATATACAGGAAGCACGAGAATTGCGTGTGTACCACTTGATGTGCCAGTGGCGTACCCCTTAGATTGATATTTAGCATGTTTCAATACAAAATTTTAGTACTTCTAATTTTATAAATAATCAAAAAAATAGTCACAAAATTACTCAACTTTTTCATTTGCGTTAAATTGACCCTTTCATATTACAATATCTCATGGTCAATTCGCTATTTATATTCAATCATCCTCAGCCTTCAGAAACAACAATTTACAAGTAATATCAGTCGCTGATCTTCGACTATCAACCTTTTGTGTGTTTCACTTATTACGTTTAGTTGAGCATTCTTTCTCCATTTAATTTGATACAAAAAATAATACTTAGATATTCAGTTTTGTCATCTGAGCTTCGTAGCTTGAATAGAAAAAAGATGAAAGAGCCATGAGATAGAAGATGAAAAAACTGACTTGACTCGCGAGAATGTGATAGGAGTAGTCTTAAGGAGTCTGCTGTTCAAAAAACTGAAAAGTATAGGGGTGCAAAAAGGTGGAATAGTTCGAAACAGTTTCTATGGGTTCGCAGGAATTGGGACGCACAACTGAAAAACAAAGAAAGAAGAGTAGGTGAAAACGAAGAAGAAACTGGATGAATGGAGAACAAACTGCAAAAGGGAAATAAAAAAAAAACGTAAGTATTCTGAAGAGAAGGAGATAAGAAACGTGGGATGACAGGAAACGACCAGCGAGTATATGGCAAAGAGAAGCGAGAGAATGGCGGAATACGATCGGAAAACCGCGGGGCGCGTGATAAATAATCGAGTGCTTGCTATCTCTTTTTCAGCCATATCGCACCCTCCCTCGTTGGTTACAATAGTGTGGTAGTGGTGCTGCTGCTGCTCGTGCTCCCTTACCGCGTCTCTCGGTCTACCCCGACCACTCGCTGCCACGACTTTCTGAACTACAGGATCATTCAAAATTTGTCTACCTATTTTCTTCATTGAAAAAATATGGCCGTCCGCATGATAAGGACTGAAGTTGTCTCTTTGAATTACTAAGATTAACATGTTTTTTGTTGAAAACCCTCACATGCATCGATTACCAAATATAACAATATATATATTTGGCAGAAATGTCTACCTATGCGGAGGTTTACCAGCCCCCTTTCGTTGTGTCAATTGTTGGTAATTACAAGAAAAGGCTATTTCTCTTCTATTTTCACGGATTGGACCAATTAATTGCTGCTTTTTCTAAAGTTTCTTTTCCAATTTGTATTCTCAATTTTCATTCTACACCTTTGGAAGTATTTTGCGATTATCTGGGACCACATCTTGGGATATCGCATTCGAATGAAGAAGAATTACCTGTGAATACAACATTAATTATTTTTAGTCAAACCTTCTCTCTTTCTTGTATTTTCCATCTAGGTTCTTGGGTTGGAGGCCCCAGATAATGTACGTAAAATTTGTTTTTCTTCTCGTATACCCTCTCGGATCTTTACGATTTGTTCCCTTCCCAACCCCCAATCACCTGTACCGCATTCATCGAAGGATAATGGAAAACCTCATTTTTGAGGGAAAAACCTGCCTAGGGTATCGGGCTGATTTTTCCCCCAAAAATCTTTAGAGCGGGAGTCTCGCAAGAGACTCCGGACAATGAAACCGTGAGATTTTAGAGTACCACAAATTTTGGCCCCCCCAGCCGGGAATCGAACCCGGGTCTCCCGCATGCCAATCCCACACTCTAACCACATAGTCACCGCCGTCGGTCAGATAATTGGAGTATTATTTCAGTTACTTCCTAACTAAATAGAGCGACAAGTTTTCAAGAAAGGGAGAAATGTTGGTTAATTGTTCTTTTTTCTCTCTCAACTATCTTCATGTACATGAAATGTCGTTCCGTTTCGGCTGCTCGTTCGATATCATCCATATAGATGGCCAGAAGCAACAAAATATTATTGGGATATTTACCGACGACCCTTTAACAGAATAAGCAAATAATAAAAAATTACAATATATCCAATATGTTATACCTACATATGTATTTAAAAAAGGAGAAAACGATTGACTAGTTTTTGGAAGATTAAATCAACAAATTCAGATATAAAGTTGATTATTTTTGGTAATCAGATCTGGCTTTCCCTGGGCCAATCAGAGTTCAGTATTCAATAATATGAAGTACTTCCCAATGAAAATTACAGCGGTTATTTCTCCCTTGCTTTTGATAATTTCCCTGCAGCTTTTGATAATTTCCCTCTAGCTCTGCAATTAGTTCTCTAACCAAATAACTGTCAAACATTATCCTGTGGAGTGAAAGAAAGTGATAAAGAAAGTCAAAATGAGTCGGTTTGGGAAGGATTCGATTACCAAAAATAATCCGTCGAATACCGCTCGACCTCCAAAATTAATTGGACATTTCCCTCATGTTTTCCTGCGTATCAACGGTCGTGATAAGTTTTGCACAAGAATCCCTCGCGCTACGCGCTCGCGATTTTAATCTGCAAAACTTCTCCCTCTCGTTGCTACGCAATAAAACAATCGGGAAATATGCGATAATTTTGGAGGTCTCGTGATATTACTACTGAATATCTCCTAAAATAACCATCTACTACAGCCTTTTGAAAATAAATAGAGATATAATGATGGGAGAAGGCATCCCACTGAATGTGAAATTGATATATCGACATATACCTATGACAGTTAAATTGTGTACAAGCACTTTTAGCAAAGCATCTATTCTATTTATCTATTTATTGATATTAGAAAAGAAGAATGCTTTGTTAAGTAAAGCATCCGCAGTCCCATGCTTACGGTCAGTTACCCGTATTGTTAAAAATCGCTAAAAATTAAGAGAATGTATACATAGTTCCACAATTATGAATTGTCCCCCTTTCACACGGATGCTTAAATGCAATCAAAAGGTAATTTCTGGGATCATGTATTTATACGCCTATAATAATTTTCATTAAAACCTTAACATTTTTATTGATCACATGGTTACGATAAAAATGAAAATTATAAGGTAGTGAAGAGTTTCCGGATCATTGCCGAGAGATTGATCTACCCAAATCACATAAGCAAAAACAGCATAATATGGAAAATAACAGCAGGGGTGAGTTTTTTGAGACACCAATGAGAAAATACTCATTTTGAATGGCCCTGTATGAAACACCCATAGGTAAATTCCGTGTGCGACTCGGTCGAGCGAAAGCATGGTGTAGTGAGGCGCGGCACGATTTATCGCTCACCCTCGTGTTCCCGAAGCACGCAGCTTAGTGAAGTGCACCATAGAGGGAGAGGAGAGTAGACTAGAGAGGAAGGTTTATGAGAGCGAGGGAGATACTATGAAATGTGAAAGGATGAGAGAGTTGTATTTAGAATCGTGCATTGCAAGGGCGAGGCTGTTATGAGATAGTGCATCGATACTCACAGTTCTCGGACTAGCAAATCATATTTAGAGGAACGGAGTCGACGTTTCTCCATTTCCATTCGCAATCATCTTATTTATCTCACTATCTAGCATTGCAATAATATCTATAGGGCTTAGGGTTGCGAGTTAGACGACAAGTTGGTGGACGTCAGGTTGAATAGAGACCAAAGTCTGGCGATGGATAGAGGTAATGATTTAAAAATCGAGACTTAACTACGCCAGTCAAATGAAGAATATACATACAAGAATACATTTTATATGAAAAAAATTCTTATACATTTTTAATTACATTTAAATGATTTTTGATGCTTTTGTTTAAAATCTTGACTAGTGTGTTGAGTATTCGATGTATCGCTATGCCAGTCAGACCTGATCAGATTTTGCTTTTTCGTATCAATCATCATATATGCTTTTGACAATTTCTGGCACTTTTAACATTAGAGCCGCAGAACATCACATTCTTATGAAGAATGACCCTTTCAATTCTTGAAACGTTCTGGTCCTTGAAACGTTTGAAATTCCGAAATTGAGAATCAAGTTTTAGTTTTATCCAGTAAGACAGGAATAACTATACCACCTTGTTTTTCAAAAATAATAATATCATATGAAGTGATGTAACCTTTTAAGTTATCCGGATGTGAAAATCAATGATAGAATAACGACATTACATTTTTTGAGAAAGCCATTTTACACATCACTTGCTCTGTTCCAAAAAATATTGAATCCATCAATCTGAAATTTTACACAAGTGATCGACTCGATCATATTAACCAGTTGTCAACATCTTGGGGTTTTACTGCACCTCTAATCACGTAAAGGAATGTCAATGGAACTTCCAAATTTGAAAAAATGGAAAAACTGCATAATCTCATATAATGAGCTAGTTTATTCGATAATTGCGCCCGAAATAAATTTATTTATATATACACATTTAACTCCGGTGGTCAAAAATAACTGAGAATACACAAATCAAAATATTGCGACACTGTCGAGTCGCCCGCACGTTCTCATTCTTCTGCTTAGAGCCTTCGGCCTGTCAACATTATCACCGCTGTCACGCACTAATTCCATCTCTGGATCGAAGCGAAGGACTGGACTTGTTGACGCCAGACCGCCCCGGACTAAAGAAGACAAAAACTCCATGGGTTTGGACACAGCTGTCCACTGGATCTCTCTTTGACGATTGGAGGCTAATGAATGGTGGAGGTTTTCCCAGAATTAGATGAGTAGACAAATTTTCTTTTCCAGATTGTGGGATTTATGAGAAGCGGTGTGACATTGGAGACAGCCATGATTGCCAGGAGAAATCAAGAAATCTAGGGTTCGCACTACAGAAGCAAATTATCAAAATAACATCAGTAGATGTGTAGGACGGGTTCTGGCCCAACCATTTTTGGGAAGGGTCAGAAAGGTCTGAGGATGCGCCGCGAGTGGGTGGTGGGATGGGATTAATTAATTCGCGCTTTAATTCGCGGTTTTGATNATCATTATTCTTTTGAAAAAAAAAACTGTATCACAAAAATTATTATTTGTCAATGCGAATAGTAAAATAATAGAAGCAAAAATGTCATAGTGGTAAAAACGAAAATTTACCTTTCCTTACTATTGAGGTGTGGCCGGATGTGAGTGACTGAAACTCACCTATATAATTTCAGATTATACAGTGTTATGCCCCAAATAACTTCTCAAAATTCAACTGCTTATTCGAATAATATGAAGTGACGAAAGTGGCACAAGTTATTCGAAACAAACAGTGGAATGAAGAAATATACAGATAACTGGGGTGCAGCGTCAGCACTTTGCGCCCCGACGACTGGCCTTCGCGTACACCGGGAAGACGTCACCCGATGCCTTGCAGGTATGCGACGAAGAACAATGACCTGATGCAATCGTATTGCATGAGGTGATAAAAACTCGTGTAATCGTTGTCTCGGGGCCAGTTACTTGTCAATCCTTTGATTACCTTCCTTATACTTTATACTCGCTTGATACATTCAGTATCAAACCGAGTTTTATTTATTCAATAACTTTTAAATTAATGATTAAAAAACCAATTCCCAATAAAGTAATTATTTCTATTAACTACCCGCGTGTAATTCATCCCTAATTGAACCCAACCGCTCGAGTCCATTACATATTTTGGTGGCAGGGTTATTTTGGGAAGACGGAGGCCTGATCAACCACTGTCTAATTACACAGTGATAGAGAACGAGATATTATTTGAGGAATTGGACTATTTGAGGGTAGTCTGGCCTACACGTGTAACGACTCTTTCATCGAGGGAGCGAGAAGATTACCTATTAGGTAAACCAGCTGAAGATTTTCGTGGACCTTTTCATCGAGGGAGCGAGAAGATTATTACCTTCGAGGTAAACAAGCCGAAGATTTTCGTGGATCTTTTCATCAGGTGCGCGAGAGATTAGCCATAGTGGTTAACGGCAGAAACCTACCCTACT
>NW_021682727.1:0-3099 GCF_001412515.2 Diachasma alloeum | reverse complement strand
CGTGAATTAAACCCATGACTTGATTAATCCCACCACCCACTCGCGGGGGTTCTCCCATACTTCTTGCACCCAGAATCGACGAAATTTAAAATCCGCGAATTAAAACTGCGAATCAAAACNAATTAAAACCGTGGATCAAAATCGGGACTGAAAACCGCGAATTAAAATCGGGGCTGAAAACCGTGAATTAAACCCATGACTTGATTAATCCCACCACCCACTCGCGGGGGTTCTCCCATACTTCTTGCACCCAGAATCGACGAAATTTAAAATCCGCGAATTAAAACTGCGAATCAAAACCGCGAATTAATTAATCCCATCCCACCACCCACTCGCGGCGCATCCCCAGACCCTTCCCAAAATGGTTGGGCCAGAACCGCCCCTATATATCTACTGGGATTTATAAAAGGACGCAAGATAATGAGGAAAAAGAAAAATACAAAATAATAAAAATCAGGCCCGGTCGCGCGCATCGCGCGCTCCCTCTTTGAGGTATGACCGGTAGGGGTTGGTGGAATTGGATGTGACCCATTACGGGTCGAACCAATAACTTCCCGACCATTTGTTTTTGTTGACGCTGGGGTCATGCCACAGTGAATGCGGCGCATGCTATACGCAGCGTTAGTCATTGTCAGAAATATTTGGAAAATAGTTGGATAATTATTTCATGCGTTGCATGCGTTTAGCGTTGCATCCATTATGGCATTACCCTTAGGGTGATTTCGCAAAGAACGCATTTGCAATTTAATTTAACTCAAACTTCAATCAAGTTTGAGTTAAACCCACTTTTTACTTGACCCACTTCAAAATTCTTTCAACTCCGAAGCTGATCCACTCAAAAATTTGCAACTTCAAAGTTGATCCACTTCAAAATTTTCCAACTTCAAAGTTGACCCACTTCAAAATTTTGTAACTTCAAAGTTAACCCACTCTAAAATTTTCCAACTTTCCCTTTTTTTAATTGCAAAATTCGATAGTTTTATTTCATAAACTCAACATTTACTGAGACGATTTTGCTCAAAATCCAATGGGAATTCGATTACACAAAATTAATTCCAATCCCATCGTTACCTTAGGTAAAACGCGAATGAAGTAATTTTTCTACGTGAATGCAATGAATTTTGAAGAGATTGTCATTTCTTCACATGTTTTATCCAAATAACTAAGAAACTGCTGAGGCAATCGTCCTCATATACTCATCGGTTCGAAGTTTTTTTTAACACTCATAGATTGAAAAAAAGATAATAATTACATCATTTCTCGGCATAAAATCTTTGAATTTTGTCATTTTCACACATATTTCATGCGAATAACTAATAAACCACTGACACGGTCGCCTTCATACACTGATCACTCCTAAGTTACATGAACACGCATCGATTGAAATAAAAAAAAATGAGAGAGATAAGATTTCTTCGGATAGAATCATTGAATTTTCACGAAATCGTTATTTTCTACACGTTTTATGCGAATAACTAACCAACCGCTGAGACGATCTTCTTCATACACTGATCACCCCCCGAGTTACATCAACACGCATCGATTGCAATAACAAAAATGCGAATGACATCATTTCTCCGGATGAAATCATTGAATTTCCAAGAAATCGGCATTTTTTCACATGTTTTATGCGAAACATGTTTTACATGAATAACTGACAAACCGCTGAGGCGATCGATCTAATAATCTAGTCAGTTCTAAGTTACATCAAAACGCATCGATTGAAAAAAAAATTCGAATCGCTTTATTTGTTCAGAAGATATCTTTGGACAAAATTTTGGTCGCATACGTACATACACACACACACACACACACACACACACACACACACACACACACACACACACACACACACACACACATACAGACATGTCTCCAAAAACGTTTCAGGATGATTCGAGAGGCCGAGAAATGTGGAGAAATCATGGAAAGTCCAAATCCGATTTTCGGGGTCATACAATAACTTCCTCCCTTCGGGTCGGGAAGTTAATTATAAAAATATAACTATTTTAAATCTGCAAAATTGAGCTTGGGTCGAACAGATTATAGTTTTCTGGTTCTACCATAATTTAATTGAGAGGATACTCATACTCATTCGGGTACTCCTGCCTTGACGGTACAATGCTTTCTACAGCCATGCGTTTCTTGAAATCAGTAACATAATTCGGAAAATAAGAATTTTTTTCTCCTCGAGACGCAGGAAGTATGAAGTAGCAATTTCCAGACAAATGTGATTGAAAAGCAGTACACAAAAGAAATGTCTTTTGACATCGTCTCCGGAAATAAATCATTATCAAAACGATATCAAAATGAATCAAATCACCTATAACGAAAAATTGATTATTTTTTAGTCTCACCTCAATTTTTTCGTCCTGCTCTTAACCTAAAAAGTAAACAAGATTCCCCAACCTTTTCTCCAATTTTCTCTTTTGTGAAATTGCAAAATTCCAAAGTTTTATTGAAATAACTAAAAAACCACCGAGGAGACTTCGCCCAAAATCCAATTACACTGAACATACACGATGACGCAGCGATTACACCAAATTGATTCAAATTCCATCGTTATTTCAGATGAAATCGTCGAAATTCAGTAAAAGTAACGTTGTTTGACATTTTCTCATATGTTTTATGCAGATAACTGGAAAACCGCTGAGACAATCATTTCCATAATCTAATCAGTTCTAAGTTACATGAAGACGCATCGATCAAAAAAAAAAGTTAAATCGGTTCGTTCGTTCCGGAGAAATCGTTGGACAAACTTTCACTCACATACGGTGCTACGCACGCACATAAACACACACACACAAAAAAAAATTGAAAGTTCCCATGCGGGTAGCCTTAACAAGGAGAATCCCGCCATCAGTTCTGATGCCGGCTCCATGGATTATGGGAGGAGCCAATCATCACATTATGCAAAGGTGGACCAATTGGCCTCAGATGCTACAAGTGGAGAAGAGACTCAGCCTCAAGGGGTGACAAAGTTCACCGTACCGCATGAGTACACCTTGAACCCACATCCCACGAGTGTGGTGCAGGTGCAGACTCAGCATGAGATCGATCTCACCGTCTCAAATGAAGAAGCGAGACGTAAACAAGAAT
>NW_021682726.1:0-2042 GCF_001412515.2 Diachasma alloeum | reverse complement strand
TTTTTTTTAATTCCCAGATGCCACAGAGTTTTCTTGAAAGCGGACAAAACCGGGTATGAATGATAAACGAGATATATTCTTTTTGAACTTTCTTCAACATTTGGTAATTTTTGAATTTTTGCAATTGCAGGTGGAAATTTTTCCGGGGGCAAAATTTTATTTATCATCTCTCAGCATGGCAGTGATTGATCGGAAAGTTGCAGATGCGGATAACAAGGATAAATGGAAAATACTTATTCGTCAAACTTTAATTCATGTTTATGGCAAGAAATTGGGCTTATTCAGTGCAAAAGGGGCAAAGGTCAATTCTAGACCATCCATCAATCGGCAATTATTCAGAGGACTTGTCGGTAGGACTCAATATTTGAAAAACTCTATAGTAGTTAAAAAGGTAACGAACGTCAACTGCAATTAATTCTCCGATTTTTGTTATAGCTCGAGCGCAAACTGTAAGTGATGAACCAATCGATGAGGAAACATTGACCAAATATATCAACAAAATGGCTTTCAATAAACGCAGGACATCGAAAGTTGTGATAAATTCTGAGAACTCGGAAAGCAGAAAACGAGCAGTGGCAAACAAAGGTAAAATGAACGATATTTCATACAAAAATTCGTTTCCATTCATAGATAACATGAATTATCCATTTCACAGGAAAATTGAGGAAAGATGTTGGCAGCTCGAGTGCAAATAATAACTTGGAAAATCACCCTCCGGCCCAACAACTGGCTAGTGTTGCACAAGCTATATACCAATCTCCATCAAATGATATCAATGGAAATTTGGGAAATCTTCATTCAACTCCACGACTGCAAGATGTGCACCTATCACCATTGATGCACTCCAATAGGTCAAACAATGATCCGCCTCCTCCTTCACCAGGGAACCTTAATGCCGAAAGTGGATATCACCCATCATTTTCTAGTAAGACAATTGTTAATTACCTATCAATACTTCTTGATTTTGTTTTCCAACTCCAAACATCATTCGCAAGGGAATAAAATACGCTTGGTTTTCCGGGGGAATATATAGAATATGTAGCAGAATAACACTTCTTTGCCTTGAAGAATCATTAAAAGAGTTATAAATTGGTTATTTTGAGACATGAGGGCCCCATCAATCAATAACTTGTTTTCTCAATATATATAAATGGGGGGAATCGTGTTTTTTCATCTAATTCTTGGAAGGATTCAAACCTCAGGTCTCATTCGAATCGTCAGTTTCATGGTAATTTATGATTAATTTCAATGAGAAATAAAACTATCCTGTTTCCTAGTAAAAAATGAATGGTGTCTGATGAATTTGAATGGGTGAGAGTCCATTGCAACGTATGATTGAACCACCATATATTTTCTATTATTTTGCTCAGGGATATTCGATGTTTATAAATACAAATCTTATTCGTGCTCAGGTTCTCCTCTCTTGATAAAAAGCTGCTCTCTTCTTACATTTTCACAAACATGATAATTGTGTGCATTATCGTTCTTTAACGAGACCTTTCAAATACTTTAAAATTATGTCTTCGATTAAACGATTTTCTTTGCCCTTGATTCAGCGTTCCATCATGTCGGACTGGACAGTCACTACGGAGTAGAGTTTGCTCACGCAATGGAATACTCAGGGAGGACAACTCCATTCTCAGGGAGTTCAGGACGAACCTATACGCAGTTGCATTGAGGACCATGAACGAGTTGTGCCTTGCTTTTACCGACAATTTAGTTTTCTGGAAAATTATGTTATGAATTATATTATTAATAAAAATGTATAATATATCAAGAATAAAAGATTCACCAAATAAAAACAAAATTGTTTATAAAGATCATTGACGACATTATGAGGCCAGATTGAGGGCCATCCAAATGATGAGGTTTGAGACCTAAGAGGTTCTGTTGAGTTTCTAGGGACTTTCTCATTCAGACCTCTTGACTGATAAAAGGGAAATAACTACCATTTCCAGGTCTATTTGAGAGTAAAAATCCAATGTCTTTCCCCGACCCATAGGGCGCATTTCAGCCTCATCGACCTCAGTTTGAAACTCACT
>NW_021682725.1:286-1882 GCF_001412515.2 Diachasma alloeum | reverse complement strand
CCCCTCCCTCATTTCCGGTTTGGGATTTTGGCCCTTTGGGATTTTGTCATCCATCCGGAGAAGAAGCTTGGGGCCACCCTAGGGGTGGTGTGGCCTTGAAGTGGTCTCCTTCAACCAAGGAAAGGANAATAGTTATAGGGGTACATAGCAACAGTCTGAACAGGGGAAAAGGGAAACGGCTATGAATGGAACAGAATCAGGGAGGGGACCACAAGGGATGTGGTAGCTGCTAGGGTCCCTTGTGGCCAGGAGATGGCAGCGCTTTGACGAGGTTTGAGTTCCAGCTAGGAACATGGAGATGGCGGCGGGAGGGGAGAAGAAGCTTGGGGCCGCCCTAGGGGTGGTGTGGCCTTGAAGTGGTCTCCTTCAACCAAGGAAAGGATGATGAGAGGGGGTGACGAAACTTGGAGTCGTCCTTTGGAATGGTGCGGCCTAGGAATAGTCCTCTCGATCTGAGGCCATGGCTTTGGAAAATGGAAAGGGAATGGAAACATGGAGTCTTTCTGACAACCGTACTGATGGCGATGGTGATGGCTTCGCGGGTCTACGGTTCAACCGACTTTTTGCAAGTCCCTGGATCTGGTGCAGGAAAAACGCTGCTGACTGGGGCAACTTACTGGCCCATATGGCATTCATGTATTTTGTTTTTTTTTAATTATAACTATCAATATTCTATGTCAGGGTTTCATTATAGGGATGGGAACAAAATGTAAAGGCCCGAGAGGGTATACATATGATGGAATAAATAAACAAATATTTGTTTGTAGAAAAAAATCCATTGATTCTTCTAGATAATTTATTCTGTTAGGATTTCTTCCACAGAAACTATTGGACATGAAATTTCCAAGTTTTGTTTCTGCACTTGATTAAAAGAAAAGAAGAAAAACCGAGCGGAAAAAACTTAGAAATCTTACGCCTAAGAAAATCTCTAGGAACATAAAAACCTATTTACTTTCTTGCACCAAATTTTACCTTAAAAAAAAAGACTCTATGAAGTTGCATAATCTTCTATAGAATCGGCGCAAGAAACGAATAGAATTCTAATAGAACTTCCAGAGAATTCTCATAGAATTCCAATAGAAATTTAATAGAAAGCGCTAGGTTTTTCTGTTGAATTTTTTCATGCGTGTTATTTTGGCGTACCTGTATTCATCATTTCCCTAATAAATCGTAGAATATTCTTAGAACTCGTAGGCCTATCGAAAAATGAAGAATATCCTCTCCTGTAGCGTTGATAATTATTAATAAAGGTTCGTTAACGTTTTTCAAGTGATTATTTTTCTTGATTTTGTTTGTTGTGTTCGCGAGAACAAAGAAAGTTTTGACTACGTTTCAGTGAATTGTTCTACCTTGCATTTTCAGATTAATCCCATTCGATTAGTTAATATCACGTTATTTCTGATGAGCTTGTGATTGTTCATCTGAAAAAGCATGCCATCTTCACATTTATTCGATTGTTTTTTCGCTCAAATCACGATGCCATCGGACCTGTCAAATCATTATTGAGGTTAAGTATACTGGGATTGAGTAATTGGAGATGAACCTGAGGTTGAGCAGTGGCCATTCAACTAAAGCCCGGCGAAGCGTTTCGCGTAA
>NW_021682725.1:0-269 GCF_001412515.2 Diachasma alloeum | reverse complement strand
TGTGACGCGCGTGGAGTTTATCCCAAGCTGGGGCGGAGTGGCGTATTTCTAGCTGGGATACGGGTTCCGAGGCGAGCTCGAGCGGCGTGATTTCTGCCCGGGATGTAAACACGTCTCTTCAAATCTAAATACAAACGTCTTTATTCCATAACCACGAGTTATTATTATGTCTCTATACACGTAACCGCCAGTAGACGTATAGGACCGGTTCTGGCCCAAACATTTTGGGAAGGGTCTGGGGGTGACCCGCGAATGGGTGGTGGGATGGG
>NW_021682724.1:0-2396 GCF_001412515.2 Diachasma alloeum | reverse complement strand
GAACAGAGGGGATGAACCAACCTTCAGGCGGGGGGAGTTGAGCTCAATTCTTGATCTTACCTTCGTGAGTAGTGCTCTCGCTAAGAGAAAGNGTCCTGGATTACTGACGCCAGTGGGAAGGCAGTAATCTGGGCTCGTGAGAATCAGCCGTTCCAAGACAACGTAAGCAGAAAGGGTTTCGTGAAGGCGAAGATCGGTGGAATATATTACTACAGCTGTTATGCCCCACCTAGTCTCAAAATTGATGAGTTCACAGACTTCCTCGATCGGCTGACTGTGAATGCCAAGAAACACTTTCCCGTGGTGTTAGCTGGAGACTTCAATGCTTGGGCAGTTGACTGGGGAAGTAAGCTAACAAACGCGAAGGGACAAGCTGTACTGGAAGCCATGTCCGCTCTGGACGTGATCTTGCTGAACAGAGGGGATGAACCAACCTTCAGGCGGGGGGAGTTGAGCTCAATTCTTGATCTTACCTTCGTGAGTAGTGCTCTCGCTAAGAGAAAGTATTCATGGAGAGTGAGTGATATCTACACGGCGAGTGACCACCGAGCAATACCCTGAGAGATCTGTTCTGACCAGAAAGTCACATCAACAGCAAAGAAAACCAACAGCGTTCGCTGGCGAGTGAGCACATTTGATCCGGGCTCATTTTCGGTGGCATTAGATGACCATCCCATTGCTGGTGCAAATGCGACTGCGAAGGCACAGGACATTATGAGGAAGGTGACTAAAGCCTGCGATGCCACTATGACGAGGAAATGAACCACGAATCGACATCCACCGGTGTACTGGTGGAATGAGACCATCGCTGTGTTGCGGAAGGAGTGTAATGCAGCAAGGAGGTCATCTCAGCGTGGTAGGAAAAGTCCTAACTTCCAGGAGTTAGAGATGAAGTACAAGAAGGCACGGCGAAAGCTCAGCTAAGCCATCAAGTACAGCAAGAGACAATGCTGGAGCGAGCTCCTTAGCGAGGTAGAGAACGATCCATGGGGGAGGCCCTACAAGGTGGTGATGACACGACTCAAAAGTCAATCAATGCCATCACCATCGTGCCCGGTTCTCCTGAAGAGAATTGTGGAGACGCTGTTTCCGAGTCAACCGGAATTTCACAGCAATACTGAGCAATGGGAAGGAGAAATTGTTCCGAAGATTACCAGAGAAGAGCTGATGGAGGCCTGCAAAAGAGTGGGAAACTCCAAAGCTCCAGGGCTGGATGGAATTCCAAATCTGGCGTTGAAACTGGCCATCCACACGATACCAGAGCAGTTCCTGGATGTTTACAACGAGTGCCTCAGAGAAGGCATCTTTCCTGTCGCCTGGAAGCAGCAGAGGTTGGTACTGCTCCCAAAGGGGAATAAACCACCGGACGAACCTTCATCCTACCGTCCTGTCTGTATGCTTGATACTGCGGGTAAGATTCTCGAGCGTGTCATTCACCAGAGGATAGAAGCTGCAGTGGAACCCATGCTTGCCAAAAATCAGTACGGTTTCCAGAAAAGCCGATCCACACTCGATGCCATCAACCTGGTCGTCGAAACCGCGAGGGAAGCGATTGTAGGGGCACGATGGCTCAATGGCACCAAGGAGTACTGTTTAGTAGTGACACTGAATATCAAGAATGCCTTCAACTCAGCCAGGTGGGACTGCATAATGGAGGCTCTTGACAAATTGAAAGTACCAGGATACCTGCAGAGAATGGTCAACAGCTATTTCAGAGGGAGGGTCCTTAAGTACGACACAGAGTCCGGCCCCAGGAAGTATAAGGTGACAAAAGGAGTACCCCAAGGGTCAGTACTGGGTCCGCTCTTGTGGAACACCATGTACGATGGGCTGCTAAAGTTGAATATGCCCTGGCAGACCAAGTTGGTGGCATTTGCGGATGACGTGGCGGTGGTCATTGTTAGGAAGCATCTGGAGGACATAAAGCGCGTCTTCAGCACAACGTTCGAGACGATCCGCGACTGGATGGATTCTGTTGGACTGAACTTAGCGGAACAGAAGACAGAAGCCGTATTGATCACCAGCAGGAAGAAGATCGAGACGATCACGCTGCGAGTCGGGTCTTGTGAAATCACCTCCCAGCCATTCATTCGATACCTGGGGGTGATGATCGATACACGACTGAACTTCAAGCAGCAAGCGGAGCACGTGAAGATCAAAGCATCGGGCGTCAGATCCACCTTATCACGCCTCATGCCTAACATCGGGGGACCTAAGCAAAGAAGACGAGCACTGTTTTCCTCAGTGAGTACTTCAGTGCTCACATATGCTATTCCCATTTGGGGGAACGANGATGATCGATACACGACTGAACTTCAAGCAGCAAGCGGAGCACGTGAAGATCAAAGCATCGGGCGTCAGATCCACCTTATCACGCCTCATGCCTAACATCGGGG
>NW_021682723.1:67373-107759 GCF_001412515.2 Diachasma alloeum | reverse complement strand
GAGAGCGAGAGGGAGAGAGAGGGGGAGAGAGAGAGGGAGAGAGAGAGGGAGAGCTAGAGGGAGCGGGAGAGAGAGAGAGAGAGAGAGAGAGAGAGAGAGCGGGGCTGTTAGTTTGTTAAATTTGGGTTTTCGTTGGTAAAGTCCTAATTCCTCTCCGGACAGTGCCCTCTGTAAGTAAGTTACCTTGTTTCGGTCGCTGATTGAGCAAAGAGACGCTCAAAGATCTCAGTTCAGTTCGCCTTCAACTAATTACAGTTTTATCCGTTTAAAATAATTAAAATCAATGATATGAAAATTTAAATCTTTAAATATTTCGCGCACAATTGCCGAGGATATCAATAGTTCGCCTCTCCAACACTCGAGTCAGCATCGTACAGGTCATGGAGAATAGAGACCATGAGGCCGAACTCATATGGGCGATACGCCTCAGTATGAGACGGGACGGCGGTCGGCGACCATAATTGTATATGTGAACACAGGCATCGCTGCTGTTCCTCCGCAAGCACTCACGTACATGATGTGAGCATATGTTAGTAGATTCCTAATCACTATCACATGTTTGCATTCAAATGTCATAGCCCAGTTCACGTTCATTGTTTACCTTTTTGTTTTGCGGGTAATGTGAATTGTAACATTAATTAATTACGGAATAAAAGTCAAATTATAAGGTAAAAGGCCAGTATGAGGAGTGTGTGCTCATTCCCCGGTTGTAATTCGGGAAGTGCAAGTGATAAAAAGAGAAATAAACAACATGTGGTATGAAATAAAACAATGTTTGGATTTCCACAAACCGTTAGTATTTTTATGATTCTGATTAACTTAATGTAATTCAAATAATTCCCAGTAAAGGTTTAAACTATTAAACCATTATTATATAACCGCTCTAGGACAAAAAAACGTTTATTCGACACAAGTGGGAAGAACTTATAGGTCGTACGGCAAAAGATACCGAAGTTCTTTGTGAGTTGCATTTTCGATCAGAAGATGTATTGAGAAGTTATGAAGTATTTCTCCCCAATGGGATCAAACACACCATGGACCGAGGAAGAATCACCATAAAGCCAAGTGCAATTCCACAAAATAACCAAGGCAATATCGTATGTCCTGAAGACAATATCTGTGAGGTAAGTAACAAGTTGTTCTACGAAAATTAATCTAAACCTAGCTAGAAAAATAAATGCAATTAGTCATCTTCTTTGTTTTTTTTCCATGGTCACATTACTATCAAATTAAGAAAGTAGCATTACAGATGAAGTATTCTGAAACCTTTTTTCAATTCTTTATATTTTGTCAATCTATAGAAAGAGAACATTGGACCAGCGAATCCCCAAGAGGTGAGAAAAGGAGAGCCAAGCATACCAGATGTCATTATCGACCAACTAGAAATTCAGTCATCCAAATTAACCATGGATGCATCAAACGAGGCAGACGATCGAATTCACATCAGATCAGACATATTGGAGCCAGAAGTCCAATTAGAATCTGATCTATTCGCAATATCTCCTCTCCCGAGAGAGCCAGACAATCAGATCCATTTAAATTCAGGTGACTCAGTGGCCTCGTCCTCATCAATGGCTGAGAACTCATTCTCTTTGTCCTCTGGTTACAAACTTTATTTATGTAAATCAATAGAAGGCATTTCTTTCTTGCCTATTTCGAATAAAGAATGTTGACAACTTGGCTTGCAAAACAGTATGCGCCCTACCACCCGTCCCATATATCCCCTCCAAGCGGCCGATAGTGATGTGACACTAGCGCCCTCGAGGTATTTGAAACCGGGTTTCAGGCGCATTATCGTAACAAATGTTCGACCTCCTGGGCTCTATTCTCCATGGTACAGGTCTAGTCTCCCCCAGACTCCCCACCGCTATGCAACAGGCCCGAGCGGACACACGCGGTAGTGGCCCTTGCAGTAGTCACCCGGACGTTACTTGCACAAGAGCTCTCTCCTAACACCGCGCGTAAGACGCTAATTTCGGTGGTAATTCTCGTACATAATTAACCAAAACTCGGTTATCTCGACACTACAGGATCATGGTGAGTACCGGTGTACTTTTTTATCCGTAATTTTGGCGAATTTTGTGCGATTTTATGAAAAATAAATAGGACCACGTGGGATGGCGTCGCTACCTTGCGTCAGGACGCCAACGTCGACATACGAGGTTTGAGGGAAAACCCTCCAAACGAACCAAATACTCCCCCATAGCTACCTGAATAGTTAATAATGCTACCTAAAATAATTTTTGTGCGAAAATTCATGCTTTATGCGTCTCGCTACGATGATTGATGCCACTCTCTACCTGTTTCATTGCTACCTCTTTGCTCGCTACCTTTTTTCGCTCTCTTTACGTCATGATCACATGCTACCTATTTCTTTATATTTTTCTCCAACTCACAAGTGTTTTGGGGGAAAAATTATGCTACCTGAAATGTTGTTACGCTACCTTTTACGCCTTTTGATGCTCTCTAGCGTTCGTCGAGTTTTGGATTCCGGTTGGGCATAGGGACGCTATCTTTTCAGTTACTTTGACTTTTATGGTTGTAATCCAGGACAATAAAATTATTTAAGCTCTCTTGCAATGATGAATAAGCTACCTATTATTCTGGAAATCGTTTGAGACCAGAATGAGTAAAACGCTTGCTATTTTCGTGGAGAAAACCTCCATTTCCGGTTCAGAAATGCTCCATTCCGGTAAATCAGCCACATGGCTGATTCAAGCTCTCTAACTCATTTTGCTATCTTTCGGTGGATAATGTCCCCGATTTCAATAGGTTATAAATGGCGAGCCCTCCGGAAATAATTATAACTGCTCTCTAAAATCTAGAGGTCGACTAATTATTGTCCGAAAAGATAAAATTCCTATCTAACCATTAGCTCTCTCTTTAGTTCGCGTAGCTATCTCATCCGTTCTCTCTCGCACGTACGCTACCTTCCTATAGTCTCTCTCTCTCTCGGATTCGTGCCCCCCCCCCTCGTGGACAATACTTTTGCATCTTTCTATCAGCTTTGGGTTGGGATCCCTTTCTTTTTCATACTTAAAATTATTATTCGCATATTTTCGAGTCTTTTGGATTTTAATGGATCATTTCAGAGTAATTTAAAATTATTTTGAGTTACATTGATGTAATTTTGTATTTGTACGAATTTACGATTTCGTATTAATTTTGGGCAATACCGGAACACGTCAGTATAATTATGTTTTATTACTGAATATCGACTTATATCCATCCCGTTTAGAGTTTAAGATATTGGTTTGTTGGTTTCTTGATCGATGATTGGCTTTGTTAATTGATGTTCTCCTCCACGTATCCACCCCTCTCNACCTTTGCTTCTCTCTATCAGCTTTGGATTGGGATCGCTTTCGTTTTCATACTTTCATAATTATTTATCGCATCTTTCGAGTCTTTTGGAGTAGTGATGCNACTTTTGCATCTTTCTATCAGCTTTGGGTTGGGATCCCTTTCTTTTTCATACTTAAAATTATTATTCGCATATTTTCGAGTCTTTTGGATTTTAATGGATCATTTCAGAGTAATTTAAAATTATTTTGAGTTACATTGATGTAATTTTGTATTTGTACGAATTTACGATTTCGTATTAATTTTGGGCAATACCGGAACACGTCAGTATAATTATGTTTTATTACTGAATATCGACTTATATCCATCCCGTTTAGAGTTTAAGATATTGGTTTGTTGGTTTCTTGATCGATGATTGGCTTTGTTAATTGATGTTCTCCTCCACGTATCCACCCCTCTCTCCACAACCCGCACACTGAGCAACCAAGTAAATCCCGTACTCTCGTAATCCACCTTTCTGCGTACGATTTTCGTTATGTTCTTATCGTTATTGGATTTTTGGGGACAATCAGTAGTTAGTTTTAAGAAAATACGGTTCCGTTTGCGGTTCGTCGATTCCGCGTTACTAAAACCGGCTGGCGCCCTAAACATTCGAAGCCGAGCATTCATTCGATTGAATGAGCTGCTGATTGTTCCTAGAGTCCAATTTTAGCGTTATGGTTTTTGGCGTTTCAGACTTGTCGGATTACGAGAACGAAGGTAATGATTTGGCCGTGTTTGGATAATCGAGAATTTTGGGATAGGGTTTATTGGGTATTTGTTGAGGCCAAAGAAAAATCATTACATACGTTAAAATAAATTTGATTTTGAATTTTGAAAAAAAATTATATAAGGAAGTGGGGCAGAATGAAACGCCATATTATGTGCACTCTCCCAACCACACTCTGCCCTGCTCTGCCTTATTTTTATCATTAAAAAATGACCGCAACATTCCACTTATTTAGGGCATTACTCTGAATCTGTTCAAATGCATTTATCTTATATTTTCATCATTTTCTCATTCAATATTTTTGTCGTGTGGTTTAGCGAGGGAGACATACAAGCATTCAAATGAAGATAAATTCACAATTTCGGTAACTCGGATGAATCGACAATACTCCAATAAGCTATCTTCTAATAGTGGAATTCTTAAGATAATTTGAAGATGGTGTGGAGGAGCAGTTTCGTCCGAAAACTCATGATGACCAGAAAAATCTCGTATCGTTCAGCTCTGTCTCGTCTCGGTCTCGCATGAGTCTTGAAAATTGGGGCTTGGTCTCATCTCGTCTCGTCTCACCCGAATGACCGACTTAGCAATATGAAGACCTAACGAAATATTTTTACGACAAAGTGAGGAGGTGTGATCGTTTGAAACTGAACTTCAAGGATACGAAGAAGCAAATTTCCATGGGTTTGTCGTCAAAGGAGCTATACGACGCTATGAGAACACGAGAGCCTCTGGATCTCACGAATTTTTATCACAGTATGCTCGAGGATCAGAATGGACGTGAACAACGCAATCAACGAATCAAAATGCAATGAGATAAACCTGCATCCATGACTATATCATCTTCAACGAAACCGAGAACCAACCCAACCTCCAACGATGCCAAGGAAAGTAAAGACAGCAATGATATTAGGTACGCGAACAAGACTATCACTCGTATGACACGAAATCTACCCCGCTTCAACGACGATAGAGAGAGATGGATAATGTCAGTGATATGGCGGGGACCATTGCGGAAAAATTCAAAGCTTTTCAATTGACAAGAGAAATTCCCACTGAAAGTAATCCTGATGGTCAGTTTTTCTTCATTCAACAATCTGCTCTACACAAATTGCTCGAGAATATTCGCTATGATTTTTGCACTACAAAAGCTCCACAAATTCGAATTATAGACACGGCAGGTGCTGCAATGAAATTGATGGTAGTGTGTGTGACTTGTGGAAATTCTTTTGGAGAGGCTTGGACTAGTGCAAGGATTGCCGGCACTTCTCAAAGAACTGCTTATTAAATCAATCGTAGAATGGAAGACGCATTTTCTTGTCATGGAATCGGAAACACTGCAATGAAAACTTTTGGTACCATTGTGAATACGAATGTGAAGCAAGAATCTGCTTACAGAGATCACATAGCGCAATTCGATAAAGAATATGCAATTCTCAAGCAATAGGTTCTCTCTGAATCGTGTTCAGCAGTGTGACGATCTCACATGGCGTTGAATTCAACATTGAAGGAGGACTCGGTGGTAGATATCGGCGTTAGCTACGATGGTACATGGCATAAGCGAAGCCATACCTCACTGTACGGAATAGGGATAGGGATAGGAAAGACTGTGGCTTCGATCCATTGAAAAAGCAAAGTTCCGCTATACAGTTATGTTGTCCGACGGTGACTCTAAGACTGTCAGTCATGTGAAGAAACTGAAACCTTATGGAACGGCTGATATTATCAAGGAGGAGTGCATTAACCACGTTGCTAAACGTGTAGTCACAGGACTCACTAATTTATGTAAAGATTCGAAGAAAGGAGGGACTAATTTGCGAGGACGGGGTACAGGGACATTGACGGCACTCACTAGAAAAGCTCTTGGAAATTTCTACAGGAATGCAATCATTGCCAATCGGCCAGACATCGGTGCTATGAGGAAAGGTATTTTCGCATCACTGAAACATTGCTCATCAACTGATGAGAAATCTAACCATGAAGACTGCCTCAAAGGTGAAAATTCATGGTGTTTTTATTATAAACGTAGAGGACGACAACAACCACCTGGGAATCACAAGCAGATGTCGGTCAAATTGAATCTAGACGTGGTCAAAGCTATTCAATCTCCGTATTCAGCCTCTGTTATCTGGTGATGAACTTCTTCAACGATGCACGAGAGGAGGAACACGAAACGCTAACGCGTCTCTACACTCCGTCATATGGATAAATTGTCCGAAGCATGTGTTCATGTCATTGAAAAAACTACGAATTTCTGTAACGAATGGAGTTGCTAGATTCAACATGAGTTGTCTTCATTCTCAGCAACTAAGAGCTAGCATCAAGAACAGAAAACTCAGTTCTTACTTAAAGAAAATTTTTCGTCAACAATACGATAGGAGAGTATCTCGTATTGGAAATCAACAGATAATCACTCCAAAGAAATTCACGAGTAAAAATGGAATGAAAGCAGCGAGTCGCTGAAGTGTCGAAACAGCAGAGGAAAAGAGTACCATAATACAAAGCTGGAGCATTCTAAAATGGTAAAATAGTTCAACCTTTCACGATACCGAAAGTAAAATTGTAAAGTGGAATACTGAATAATTTTTGACAGATTTGAACCATGTTTCTAATACTATTTTTGCTTTCAGGAGACTGGAGAGTTCGAAATGTGGCAGGAATTGATATAAGAATCTTAAAAAGAGGTGCTTCAAAGAGACTATATATAAATGAATATTCGACATCTTTCATGATTTTCAGGTATATTACGAGGGAGAAAAAAAATTCAGATATATACTAAAAAAATTATTCTCTAAAATCCATCCGTAGCTATACTTGGGTATATAAAAACTATGTGTATACCAAATTTCGGCTCAATTTATTGAAAAATAAGGCACTTGAACTGTTTTGAAGGTTCAAACCATTTTCATCCATTTTGACCCCTTCTATGTGGCGAAAATCTTCGGTAGCGGCTTCAATATTACTTTGTATCGACCTCCAATAAGTACCAAAAGCTTTAAGCTTAGTCCCATCAAAATCCAGGGACTTTCAAATTTCATCGCGGTCTCTCCTTAAGGCCGTCATACATGAATATACTTCGAGCGAACGTTTCGGGCGAACATTGTTTGCCAGCAAATGGTCTCTCATCTCTAAACCCTACACACGGGGTGAACCGAATGTCCTCGACATTAATATCCTAATACGAATTCTCAAGGCATATTACTAGGCTTCTCGATTAAGTATAATTAATATCAACTTAAGAGAAGCTAGTACTCAAAAGTAAGTGAATAAATCATGACAAAACTAATAAAAGTTCGCTCTCAAACAAACGGATTTCCTTAAAACATTATCAACAGAAAATTCAATTAAGCTTTTATAAAATTCAAACTTTCTATTTCTTAAATGTCAATTTTGTTACAAGGTTCCCTGCATACAATCGCCCTCGTCAAATTTTATGAAAGAAAGCTTTCAATTGTAAAAATTATCGATTTAATACATTTTAAAGTAGTCAAGAACTGCTGAACCTAGCAAACTTGCCTCCTTCATTTCTTTGCAACGAAACTTTCGGGCAGTACATAATTTCTTGTAGTATCGTAAGTTAGAATTTATCCCAAAATATTACCATGGTAGCACCAGTTTTTGAATGGCTAAGAAGCATCTACCCATTACTATCGGATTATCCCTGTCTTTTCGCGTTGTTTGATGTCGGATCTGAAATTGGTGGAATAGATTAACGACGGATGAGATGTCAATGGATTTTCGAGAGTACGTGAGCGGGTCGAAAAAAATCACACTGTCCACGTGGTTTTCCATGAAACACAATATATAGTCACTAAGCGAATATTAAATGTACACAAAAGTCAGAAAATAAACAAGGGAACTGAGAGCACTGAGAAAAGTAATGTACTGAATATAATGACCCGTACGACAGTTACCAGGTGTATAACTTAATCTTGAGCTTTTCTTTCATTGAGTGAGTTACCTCATTTAAAATTTAAATATTTACGCGCTCACTTCCGATTTTTAAGAGTGAAGCTTACAGTTCTTAATACGATATATGTTATGTCTGGAAGAGCTGCATAACTTCACAAAAGAGTATTCTATACGATGGCGACTGATATGCAGCACATTCGGCACTGTATTCTGTACGAGTTCCAACAGGAAAAAATGCAACTACAGCCCACGAAACGATTTTTCCTACTCTCGAAAGGTTATTGTGTTTATAATACGTGAAAATATTGGTATAGACGCTTTAAAGAAAGTGATTTTAATTTAGTGATCGGGAGCGTCCTGGACAGCCTCCGAAATTTGAAGATGCTGAATTGCAAGAATTACTCGACAAAGACTCAGCTCAGCTAGGATTTACTCAAGCAGCAGTCTCTAAACGATTACACGCAATGGGAAAAATACAAAAGGTAGGAAGATGGGTTCCACACGAACTGACTGAATCCACCCTCTGTCAACCCATCAGCACTTGTCTTTCGCTGCTCGCCAAGTGCCAAAAAAAAATTGTCAAAAATTGTGACGGGAAATGAAAAATATAGTTTTATTGCTAATCCCAAATGGAAAAAGTCATTGGTGAATCCAGGACAACCATCGACATTCACTCCCCAACAAAAAATTCACATGAGGAAGGTTCTCCTCTGGATCTGGTGGGATATGAAAGGGATATACTCTATTACGAACTTTTGGAAATGGGTCAGACAGTTACTGCAGAACGCTACAGTTGATAATTGAACAAATTGAGCGACGTACTTGATGAGAAGAGGCCATTTACTGTGCAAGGGAGCCGGAAAGTCATGTTGCTCCATGATAACGCTCGATCTCATGTTGCTCGCGCGACTCAGAAAACGATTTTAAGCTTGGGCTGAGAGGTTGTTCCGCACGCGGCTTATTCACCGGTCCTGGCTTCTTCTGATTACCATCTGTTCCGGTCCATGCAGCGCGCCTTGGAGGAAAGCCGCTTCCAAACTCTGGATGATATACGATAATTCGTCGATGACTTCATCGCCTCAAAGCCTGCAAATTTTTTTCGCGATGGTATTCGTAGGTTGCCCGATCGATGGCGTAAGGTCATCGAAAACGTTACATTTATATATTTTATAATATAAAAAAATTTTTGACAAAAAAGATCAAAATTAAGTTATACACCTAATAAGATTTAATGAGCAGACAAAAGATTATAGAAATCGAGCAGACAGATATACGCGATGTATATGTAATCACATCCGAGACGTAAGAGCGACTGAGGTGTGAAGTGCGACGTAGTGTGAGTGAGGTGGAGTGAAGAATTCGTGAGCTGTCCTGAATGGGCTGCTCTCGAATGGTCAGCTGAGAGCGACAGCGCCCGTTCGAATTCGTCTTCAATGGATTTTCAACATTCTCTCCCATGATCAGCAATTGCCAAGTTGATGATCAGATTCTTTTATGATGTGCTGTAATAAAAACCAAGATAAAAAATGTTCAAAACCAGAAGCAGGTTATGTTCACACGTTGAGCTGAGGTATTGACGACCCTCCCGTGGTTTTTGGCCAGGCACGAGGACACCCAATCCTTAGGGGTCGTAAATCCCGTCCAGATTCAAGTATCCCTGCCGTCCCTCCAGATCCTCTAGTCGGTCAGGGTCGTAAATGCTTTGCAGTCGGAAACAGCTGAAAACGAAGAGCTCAAAGAGAAGAGTCTTAAGCAGTGATTGAGATTCGATGATATTATGATAGAATTGGTGAAATGTTGTGCCGTTTATGTCATTCTCCTGAGCAGCTCTGAGGGTCACGTGGATGTAGATAGACGAGGAAGATAATGCATGGATAAGATAGGTTCAAGCTACCGCGCATCAACCAAAACCCTCAACCCTCCTGAACCCTGAGGTTCATGTGCTAAGGTCATTCTGGCGATCACGCGGTACCCTGGAGCCAACTTTGTTAAGCTGACGAAACCGTCAGCTCATCCGGGCTCCTGATGAGCTGAGGTAGCAATGAAGACCGCGGAGAACGACGAAGTGTAAGATTGGTTAAGAGCTGCGTGGCGGTCTGGAGCTGATCCCGATGACGACGTACAGCGCTGTCCCGACGGGCTGCACCAAAAGATGAAATGAAGAAGCCTTGCCCTGATTTACGTAGTGGACTGTAGTTGAGCTGACTTAAGCCAAGAGCTGAAAACAGCGTCGCTGAAGTGATCTGGGCGGTTCGCGTTGACGTTGCAAAGCCGTGAGCTGACATAAGCTGACCGTAAGTTGACCTAAACCAAAAGCTGAAACCTAAGAACAACGCCGCTGGAATGACCTGGGCGGCTTCTGCTCTGCTTAAGAGGTTGTCTGCGATGATTGTGATTGTACTTGGGTAGGAGCAGCTGCTTCAGGAGTAGTGACTGCCAGACGAGCTGGAGCTGATAAGGGCGGACGCAGGTGTGAGTGGTGAGTTGAACCGCAGAGGTAGCACCTAATTTTCGGCGTGCCGTCCAAAACAATTGTAGCAGAGATAGCGCTGTGAAACTACCTCTCTCCTGCCCTCGGAGAAAGACCCTTCAAGACTGGGCAGGCCGTGGTGTCATGAATTCCTTCACACGTGGAGCACAGGTAGATGTGCTTTGCTCCACGTTGAGCTGACTGTTTTGACTGTGAGGCCTGATTTTTCTGAGGCAACGTTGCTCCCTCGACCTGGCCTACGAATGGCGAGTCTGTGGTGAGTCTGTCCGGGACTGAAGAGTTGTAGTTACGCTGGCCTCGAGAGTGCATTGAGTTTGAGCCGACTGAACTCCTGGATTCGGGCTAATATTAGTCACCTGAGCATCCTGAGTTGTAGCAGTCGATCCGGATGCGACATCTCCGGACGGAGGAGCCGTTGCTGCAGTGTTCTCAGGTGAGAGTCTGAGCCTCGAGTTCATAAACCTTCATCACGAAGGCAGGTTCATTTATGAATGGCAGGAACTCCATCAGTGACGACGCCTGAGTGTTTCGCGCTGCCTGGCCTCCCAGGTTTTCCTGTAATCATCGTCGATGCGTTAAACCAGGAGATGGACAACCACCGGGCCCTAGCTATCAACAGGTGATCATTGCTGCTTTGGCGCCTTCAGGGCTTCAGCGACGATGCCGATTAATTGATATAGCTTTCGCGATAAGTGAGCGTTCATGATTGGTATGTTCATCAGCTGGTCGAGGGGCATTTCAGCGAGCAGCAGCGAGCGTAGGCTGAGCTAGCCCACACAAATGTGTCGATGCCTCTCTCGCGTCCATGAGAGAAATCATACGCATTTTTGAAAATTTCGTTGAGATTTTCAAACTGGTGCATAATAAATCCTCATTGGTCATGTGCAAAGATCCAATAATGGATGAAAAGAAAGAATTTCAGGATGCCAGATGACGTTCAAAAGAGAAACAATCTCCGATAACTTTATGAAAACTCAACTAAATAGCATTCAATACATCACAATTTGAAGAACGAATAACACTCTTCGAATTGGTATATCAATATTTCCGTTGATTTGACGCGAAAGAGTAGACAAATCCAGCCGAAGTTGATTTTGAAGTAAAAGCACGAAAAATACATTTTTCCCTAAAAGTGCGATAACTTAATGAAAAATGAACGAAATGATTCACATGTCAACTTGAAGCTTTTTTTTATAGACTTTCGAATGAGTATGAAACATTTAAGGTTCATCAAACAGGAAGAGAGACATTAGCGTGAAAACCAGAAAAAAAGACAACTGTCACGGTCACGGATTGTCCTATGGGGGAAACATTATAAACCATATCTTCTGGAAATAATCGCAAAGAAAGAGATTTTATGACCGGTATATTGAATATCTATATCAGGGAAGGGTAAGAGGTGCTTATCGAGTGATCGCAGCTCCCGAACCCAATTACCGAACATATAATAGATTGAATAGGCCCATTGTATCGGTCTTAAAGCGTTTATGACGGTCCCCTCTAACTGATTGGGGTCCCCTGAGTCAGCCCGGGAAGAAGTAGGGGTAATGCCACACTCCGGACAAATTGGAACTTTTGAAATGTGCATTTTCTCCTTTGAAACTCCAAAATTAATTAGAAAAGATAAACACTTTTCGACTCGTGTCTACTAAACTTTATTATTAGCCAAGAATGAAACACTGGGGCAAAATGAAACATGGGGCAAAATGAAACAGTCAAAAAAAAAGACTGCTCGACGTAATTCAAGGAAAAAACTTGTTTTATTAAATATTTTTTTTTATTAACTTCTTTTTATTCTTGGGTGTATTGAGAATAATAATTTTCTATTCAGTAGAATGAAAAATTATTGAGAAGTTTTGACGGGCGGAGATTTTGTCAATGGATTAATTGAAAACAAAATGAAACAGCAAAATCCAACGTCCAGAGCAAGGCCCAGGAGCGACCCAGAGGGGAAAAAAGGAAAATATAATGCTGAATTTCAATCGAATAATCCATTGACAATATTTTCGTACATCAAAACTTCTCAATAATTTTCCATTTTACTAAATGGAAAATTATTATTCCCATCAGTACTCCCAAGAATGAAAAAAACTTAACAAAAAAAAATGAATAAAAAAAGTTTTTTCTGCTTGAATTGCGTTAAACAGTCGTTTTTTGGACGGTTTCATTTCACCCCACTGTTTCCCTCTTGCCTCGCGTTCCACTTTCATCTTAGTGCTAGAAATGACTGAATGACAAATCAAATGAAAAAGGTTTAGCTTGATAAAAATTTTGAATTTCCCCACTCGCCACGTGAGGCGCTCCTCATCCCCACTGCACTCACTCTGCTACCCCCACTGGATTCACTCCGCTACCCCCACTATGCTCATACTAGGACCCCTGTAATTGGAAGAGTTGTAAAACTTTATAATGCTCCTGATTGATTCATGGGAGGAGCTCCGAGCTAAATTACTTGGAAAGCGGGATGCTACATGCCATCCATCGACTTTCCGGACCTCTATATGAGGGAAAGAATTGAATAATTATCAATGCACAAATTGAAAAATTCCGAGACAAACGGGCTCGAACACAAGTGGAGTATGATCCCACATGTTCTGATTGCCGGACAGGTACTCTGCCAATTGAGCTATTGTGGCCTCCTCCATATCTCCGAATTTCAGAACTTGTACACATACCCCACTTGTGTTCGAGCCCGTGTGCCTCCGAATTTTTTAATTTGTGCATTGATAATTATTCAATTATTTCCCTCATATAGAGGTCCGGAAAGTCGATGGATGGCATGTAACATCCCGCTTTCCAAATAATTTATGCCTTAAAATCATCTAAGGTTGACCGAAAATGGCCCGGGGATAATATAAATATCTTCTGGAGTTTATTGGCTTCATTCATGTTAGTGATTGTTGTCTCTCTCAACCACCACAATCACTGCATTGGTGACCCCGACGTGATCTAATTCGAACAGCGTCCCTCAAATGCACTAATTGAATGATTTTCTCTTTTCATTACGTGCATGTCGATTTTTTTCGACTTCGTGTTCAATCATTTCTCAGTGATTTCGGGTATGTAATAGTACTTCAACGATTAAACTTAATGCGATCGAAGTATTTTGGAGACTTCCATAGCGAGGATTCAGTAGTTTTATCGCGGGGTGGAATAACGTTCAGCTTTTTCAAATCTCGAAGCTTCTGGAACATTCCAAGCGTAGGCTAGCAACAGAAGTTCTCGTCTTGCCCTTGCAAGCAGAATAGGTTTGTGTGTGTATGTGTTTTTTGATGTCTATTGGGAGAATGCATTTATGCATTCCCAATTGCGAGAGAGAATCCGAGATTTTTTCCGACAACTGGGGTATGTCGGGCTCTGAACACAAGGACCAATACTGAATAAACTCTAATCAGACAAATTCACTAACTTTTTAATCCCTCGCGGTACTATCCTAAGTATTACTTCACGAGGGAGGTCTTAGCTATTTGCTCTTCCACGTTGTTTCATCTAATGTACGTCCCCCTGTCCCGCTGAGATGTTGGGTGCGGGGAGGAGGTTCCAGTAGATTCCTCGTTCATTCTGCGGCTTTCCATTTGCGTTCCTCATTCCTGAGCTCCTTCATGACTTCTGCCGCGACGTTCCTCATTACGTCCCAGGTTGCCTGCGATGACAGCATAGCTTCCACCATGTCTTCAGGAAAGACTTCCTTTTCAAGAGTCGATTCCCAAATACGTCGGATCTCGCTAAAGCGGGGGCATCTGAAAAATACATGCTCCGCATCTTCCTCGCCCTCGGTGCAGGGTGGGCATTTCGGGGAATCTTCCTGTTTGAATTTATGAAGATACGCCCGGAAGCACTCATGCCCCGAAAGCATTTGCGTCAGATCAGAATTAACTTCACCATGGGTACAGTTTAACCAACCGTTCACCTATGGGATCAGCCAATGAGTCCATCTTCCCTTTGACAAGTTGTGGCACTTCTCCTGCCATTTTTGCAGACTCTTTCGCCTCTCGTCTGCAGTGAGTTCTGCTACGCTCAGTATCCCAGATTTCCTCCGCTAATCCAATGACCTTCGTTCTTCCGCCAAAATTTTTAGGCGGAGCATCCCGGCGATGACGCACACTGCGTCTTCAGATACGATAAGCACTCGTAATCCGCAGAGCACTCAGTTGATAGACTGGAGCAATTCTCCGGCGTGATTCCTGCAACTGCAATGCATCAGCCCAGATGGCAATGCTGTAGGTGAGCACTGACGTGATCACCGACGACAGTAATGCTCTTCTTCTCTGTTTCGGACCTCCTGTGTTGGGCATGAGGCGCAATAGGCTGGATTTGACTCCAGACGCCTTGATACCCAAGTGCTCAGCGTACTGCTTGAAATTTATTCGGACATCGATTATCACCCCCAAGTATCGGATGTACGGCATGGAGGTGATTTCGCAGGACCCACCTGCAGCGTGATTGTTTCAATTTTCCTTCTCCTAGTGATTAGTACGGCATCTGTCTTATGTGCTGCCATTTTCAGTCCCATGGTTCATCTAGCGGCAGATCGTCTCGAAGGTCATATCGGAACTAAGGTTGATCTCCTCCAGGTATTTGCCCACAATAACCACAGCCACATCATCTGCAAATGCCACGCGCTTCGTTTCCCGCGGCAGTTCCAGCTTCAGTAGCCCATCGAACATGATGTTCCACAACAAGGGACCCAATACCGCGCCTTGAGGTACACCTCCGGTGACTCTGTACTCCTCGGGACCGTCCTCCGTGGCGTACTCAAGAACTCTTCCAGTGAAGTAGCTGCCGATCATTTTCCGCAAGTATTCCGGTACATTGAACTTCGCGAGAGATTCCATTATACGGTCCCATCTCGCCGAGTTGAAAGCATTCTTGATGTCCAGTGTCGCTACTAGGCAATACTTCTTCGTGCCATTGAGCCATCTTCTCCCTGAAATCGCGTTCCTGGTGGTGTCGATGACAAGGTTGATAGCATCCAAAATGGATCGGCCTTTCCGGAATCCATATTGGTTGTTCGCCAACAGGGATTCGACTGCTGTTTCTATTCGTTGATGGACAATACGCTCGAGGATTTTGCCAGCGGTATCAAGCATACAGGGTGGACGGTATGAGGGCGGATCGTCCGGTGCTTTTTTCCCTTTCGGAAGCAGTACTAACCTCTAGTGCTTCCACATGGCAGGGAAGGTGCTCGCCCTTAGGCACTCGTTGTATACGTCCAACAACTTCTCCGGCATCGCGTGGATAGCTGCCTTCAGGGCGATATTGGAGATTTCATTCAAGCCAGGCGTCTTGGTGTTACCCACCCTGTTGCAGGCTTCCATCAACTCTTCTGTGGTGATTGGTGGCAACATTATCTCTGCTTCCTATACGTCAGAGTGATAGAGTTCTGGTTGTTGCGGGAACAACACTGTAACGATTTTCTTCAGCAATACAGGGCACGTAGGCGATGGCATTGGTTAACGCTTGAAGCGAGTCATCACCACCTTATATGGTCTACCCCATGGATCGCCTTCCACCTCAGCAAGAAGCTCACTCCAGGCTTGCTTTTGACTATACTTAAGACTTGGCTAAGTTTCCGGCGTGCCTTCTTATACCGCATCTCCAGCTCTTCAAAGTTCGGCTTCTTACGGCCACGCCGGTACAATCTTCTGGCTGCGTTACTCTCTTTCCGTAATATGGCGATCATGTCATTCTACCAATACATCGGTGAATGCTGGTCTGTGGTTCGCTTCCTAGTCGTGGTGGCATCGCAGGCTTTTGTCACTCTTTTTATAAGGTTATGCGCCTTTTTAGTAGCACTGTAACCGCTGATCGGGCGGTCATCTAACGCTGCTGAATAGGAGCTAGGATCAAAAGTGCTCACTCTTCAGCCAATGCAGCTGGTCTTCTTAGGTGCTAAGGCTGTTGTCTGGCCAGTACACGTCGGCCAAAGTAACGCACGGTGGTCGCTTGCAGTTTCAATATCAGATACTCTCCATGAGCAGTTCCTTCTTGCAAGTGTGCTGCTCACAAAGGTGAGGTCCATGATTGAACTTGCCTCTCCTCTCATGAACGTCGGTTCATCGCTGCTGTTCAGCCAAACCACGTTCAACGCTGCCATAGCTTCCAGTACAGCTTGTCCTCTGGGGTTCGTCTCCTTACTTCCCCAATCGACTGCCCAGGCATTGAAGTCCCCGGCTATTGCTACGGGAAAGTGCTGCTTCACATTCTCCGCCAGTCTATCTAGAAAATCGGTGAACTCATCAATCGAGAGGCTCGGTGGAGCGTAGCAGCTGTAGAAATAGATTTCATCATCCTTAGCCCTCGCAAACCATACTCGTTGTTACTCGTGGTGCTCTGGAAAGGTTGGTTCCCATGAGCCCAGATGACAGCTTTCTTGGTGATCTCAGTAACCCAGGGTTGGGCACCAATATGTCTATACGGCTCTGAGATAATGACAAGGTCAAGCTTCAGTTCCCGCAGCGTCTGCATAAGCAGGTCGTGTGCGGCCTCGCAATGGTTGAGGTTGAGTTGCAAGACCTTCATCGTCGTTTGTTAGTGAGCTTCTGGAGCGCCTCCTTGTATGCTGAGCATCTACTGCTACCAGCGACGTGAGCACAATTCTTTACGCTGCCTTTTTCGACGGCCTCATAGCTACCTTCTCCGCACTTAATGCAGAGACTGAACCGGTCCACTTCACTCTTGCACTGGGTGGTGAAACGTCCATAATGCCAGAACTTGAAATATTTGGTTGGTTTCTTCACTACTCTAATTCCGCAGTTTACCCAGCCAATCATGATCTTACCGCGGTCGCTCAGAATGATCTTCACCGTCGACGACGGCAGTGTCACCAATGCAGTTTGAGTCCCCCCATAGGCATTGCGAAGAGACTTGACGGCAGCGAGCAGAATTTTGTATGCTTTTCCCGCCGCTTCTTGCAGGGCTGCGTGAACTTCCTCCTTCATCGTCGTTTCATCGAGATCACGGATCTCGAGGTCTTCTTATGGCCCCTTACCAACAACCTCAGCGTCATCTCCAAGGAGTTCAGCGATGGTTTTTTGGAGTCTATGGCCTCCATCTTTGTTCTCCTTGGTGAGAATGATCAATAGATCTCTAGCAGACGTTCTGCGGATTCTATCGACCGAGATACAGACCTCATCATCCAGGATGTCCTTCTTCCCAAGTCTGAGTATATCATATTTCTGTTCTTCTATTGGCCAGACAATCAGTGCATTGGGCTTGATCACTGATGTGTGGGTATGTGTGTGTGGGTGCCTATGTGTGTCTGTGTTTTTTTTTGTCTGTTGGGAGAATGCATTCACGCACGACCACTTGAGAGAGGGGACAGCAGGATCCCTCCGTCAACTGAGTGTCGGATTCGGACAAAACTGTCAATATCGTCCAAACTCCAGTCAGACATATTTCCACTAACCTTTGATCCCCTCGCGGCATCACTGTGAAGTATTACTTTGCGAGGGAGGTCTCAGCTGTTTGTTCTTCCACGTTTTTTCATCTGATGTACGTCCCCCTAACCCGCTAAGATGTTGTGCGTGATTAGGAGGTTTCAAAAAGATTTCTCACCTATACTGCAGCCTTGCGCTTGCGTTCTTCATTACTGAGCTCCTTCATGACTTCAGCCGCAAAGTTACACGTTGTGGCCCAGGCTTTGATGACAGCCTTGCATCCATCAGGCTCTCAGGTTCGACCTTACTTCCTAGGTCGGACTCCCATGTACTTCGGATCTCATTTAAGCGGGGGCATGTAAAGAATACATGTTCTGTGTCTTCGTCCACTCCTGTGCAAAATAGGCACTCCGGGGAATCTTCATGTTTGTATTTGTGAAGATACCCCCGGGTACACCAGTGTCTTGAAAACATTTGTGACAGATAATAATTGCCCTCTCCATATTTTCGACTTACCCAGATGGCCACCTGTGGGATCAGACGATAAGTCCATCTCCCCTTGGTAGAGGCGTCCCACTTTCGCTGCCATCGTTGTAAGCTTTTACGCCTCTCGTCTGCGCTGAGCTCTGCTGCGCTGTTTCAGAGACCATCTCTCTTCGGCCAATACCTCAGTAGGTAACATTCCGGAAATGACGCATACTGCATCCTCGGATACCGTGCTGTATGCACTCGCTACTCGCAGAGCACTCAGTCGATAGACTAGTGTTATCTTTCGCCGTGAGTCTTGCAGCTGCAGTGCATCAGCCCAGATGGAAATGCCATAGGTGAGCAGTGACGTGACCACCGATGAAAGCAGCGTTCGTCTTCTTTGCTTGGGACCTCCAATCTTGGGCATGAGACGTGATAAGGTGGATCTAACTCGAGACGCCTTGACACCCACGTGCTCCGTTTGCTGTTTAAAATTGATTCGAGCATCGATCATCACCCCCAGGTATCGGATGTACGACTGGGAGGTGATTTCACAGGACCCGACCTGCAGCGAGATTGTCTCTATTTCCTTTCTGCTGGTGATCAGCACAGCCTCTGTCTTGTGTTCCGCCAGTTTCAGGCCCACTGTGTCCATCCAACAGCGGATCGCTGCGAAGGTCATGTGAAAGGACATGTCGAAGGTGTAGTTGATCTCCTAGAAGTATTTCCCCACAATGACGATAGCCGCGTCATCTGCAAATGCCACGAGTTTAGTTTCTCGCGACAATCCCAGTTTCAGCAGCCCGTCATACATGATGTTCCACAATAGGGGACCCAATACTGAGCCTTGGGGTACCCCTTCGGTTTCTCTGTACTCCTCAGGACCACTGTCCGTATCGTACTTGGGGACTCTTCCAGTGAAATAGCTGTCGACCATTCTCCGCAAGTATCCCGGCACATTGAAATTCTCAAGAGCCTCCATGATACGGTCCCACCTGGCCCAGTTGAAAGCATTCTTGATGTCTAGTGTCGCTACTAGGCAATACTTCTTCGTGCCATTTAGCCATCTCTTTCCTGAGATCGCGTCCTTGGCGATGTCGACGATTAGGCTGATCGCATCCAGAGTGGACCGGTCTTTCCGGAACCCATATTGATTGTCCGCTAACAAGGGTTCGACTGCTGTTTCTATGCGTTGATAGTCAATACGCTCGAGGATCTTGCCAGCAGTATCGAGCATGCAGAGCGAACGGTATGATGACGGGTCGTCCGGTGATTTTTTCCCTTTCGGGAGTAGTACCGGTCTCTGCTACTTCTGCATGGCAGGGAAGGAGCCCTCCCTTAGGCACTCGTTATATACGTCCAAAAACATCTCCGGTATCGCGTGGATAGCTGACTTCAGGGCGATATTGGGGATTCCATCCAGACCAGGGGCGTTGGTGTTACCCACCCTATTGCAGGCTTCCATCAATTCTTCCTTGGTGATTGGCGGAATCATCATCTCTTTCCATTGTTCGTCTGTCTGATGAAGTTCTAGTTGTTGCGGGAACAACACCGTGATGATTTTTTTCATCAGCACAGGACACGTTGGTAATGGCAATGGTTGACTATTCAGTCTTGACATCACCACCTTGTATGGTCTACCCCACGTATCGCTTTTCACCTCAGCAAGTAGTTTCCTCCAAGATTGTTTTCTACTGCGCTTGATGACTTTGCTGAGGTTTCGGCGTGCTTCCCTATATCTCGTTTGCAAATCCTCGGAATTCGGCTTCGTGCGGCCACGCTGAGACCGTCTCCTAGCTGCATTACACTCCTTTCGCAGGATGGCGATGTTTCATTCCACCAATACACCGGTGGGTGCCGGTTTGTGGTCCGCTTCCTGGTCATGGTTGCATCGCAAGCTTCCGTCAGCCTTCTCACGACATTTTGTGCCTTTTCAGTGGAATTGCTGCCACTGATCGGGCGATCATCCGAGGCTGCTGAATAGGAGCTAGGATCAAAAGTGCTCATCCTCCAACCAATGCAGTTGGTCTTCTTAGGTGTTAGGGCGGTAATATTTGCCTACCAAAGAATCGTGCAGTGGTCACTTGCAGTCTCAATGTCAGTTCCTCTCCATGAGCCGTTCTCCTTTGCAAGAGTGCTGCTCACGAAAGTAAGATCCACAATCGAGGTCGTATCTCCTCTCATGAAAGTCGGTTCGTCGGAGCTGTTCAGTAAAACTACGTCCAACGCTGCCATTGCTTCCAGTACAGCTGGCCCTTTGGGATTCGTCTCCCTACTTCCCCAGTCAACTGCCCAGGCGTTGAAGTTCCCAGCTATTGCCACGGGAAAGTGCCGCTTTGCATCCTCGGTCAGTTCATCCAGGAAGTCGGTGAATTCGTCCATGGCGAGGCTCGGTGGGGCATAGCAGCTGTAGAAGTAAATTCCGCCAACTTTAACCTTCACAGAGCAATCTTGTATACCCTCGCTGATGATGCTCTGGAATGGCTGATTTCTACAAGCCCAGATTACAGCATTCTTGCTGGCGTCAGGAATCCAACATTGAGTACCAAGATGTCGGTATGGCGCCGACATCGTGACTAGGTCAGGCTTCAGCTCCCGGGCCGTTTGCATGAGCAGGTCGTGTGCAGCTTCTCAATGATTGAGGTTGAGCTGTAGCACCTTCATCGTCGTCTGTTGGTTAACTTCTGTAGCGCCTCCTGATAAACTGGGCACCTCATATTGCTGGTTCAGCCAGCAATATGAGCGCAGTTCTCCGTGTTCCCTTTCTCAGTGCACAAGGGACAATTGGGTTCCTTTTTGCAGACAGCAATGGTGTGGCCCGGCTCAGCGCATTTGACGCAGATTTTGGACCGATCGACCCCACTCTTGCATTTGGTAGCGAAATGGCCATAGTGCCAGCACTTGAAGCACTTTAATGGCCTCTCCACTCTTCTCACTAGGCAATTGACCCAGCCTATTTTAATCTTTCCGTGCTCCCCCAGGATCTTCTTCGCTGTCGTAGCTGTGAGTCTCACGGAGGCAGTCTGGGTACCTCCATAAGCTTTACGAAGGGACTTGACCGCATCCGCTTGGATCTCGTGTTCCTCCTCAGCTGCTACTCTTAGGATTTCGATGACATCCTCCTTCGATGTGGTTTCGTCAATAGCTTTGATCTCGAGATCTTCTCGTGGCCCTTTACTAAGCACCTCAGTCTCATCTCCAAGGAGATTGTCGATGGCCGTACGTAGCTTAGGTGTTCCGTCAGTCGTCGTTCTGCTAAAGATGATCAGCATATCCCCGGTTGCTGTATGGCGGATCTTATCGACACAATCACTAACGTCCTCGGAGGGAACATTCTTCTTCACCCGGCGTAGTAGATCCGAGTACTTCTCCTTGTCCTTGGGGCGTATAATCAGATCGATTTCCTCTCCTGTTTCTTTTTTCCCTTCGTCTTTTTGGGAGGCGGCTGTGAGTGGAGCTATCCGGCCTGCCTCTTTTCTCCTTCTTGTTCTTCTTCACCTGCGTCCATTCAGGCTTAGTAGACGGATCGGAAGATTCCGCAGTCTGCGGGGCTGCCTTGCTGGTCAGATCCTGTTGCTTCAGCTTCTTCAATTTTTGGGCTTCTGCTGCAGGTGAGCCTTTCGAGCGTTTTCTCCGCAGTGCTTTGCGGACATCTCGGGCCGACTGCATGGTATTCGGGTCCTCCAATCCCAGTCCTTTGCCGTCATTTCGGAGTCCGTCCATAAACGCAACGTGGGTGGTGTTGGTGGAGTTTGCACGGGTTTGGTGAAGAAGGGTCGTGCTGTGATGCGTGCCTCCTCCAAACTTTTGAGACGTTTGAATGCGCTGCCGTTAGTTGCTACCTTGCATTTCATCTGCTTGTGGACATTTATCCTGGGCTGGACATACTCATGAAGGTCTGCGATGAGTTTTCCAAGTCGTGCCCATGCATGACAGCATTCCGTCTCCTTTTAGTCTGCGAATCGTCTCTCCTTGTAGCATCCAAGGCCAAGGAGTCCACCTTTAATGAATGTGATGATTGGCTCCTCCCACAATCCGTGGAGCCGGCTTCACCCACCGAAGCTTTCACTCGATCGGAACTAATGGCGGGTTCTCAGGGACACCCGCATGGGAACTTTGTAATTTGTCATCACTAATCATTATTTACTGTAGCCTATTAGGGAGCCCAACCTGCACACCTCTTTTAGAGTTCGGTTTCTCCTCCAATATGTCCTAAGAAAGACAAGCCTCGGCTTCAACTGCTTCTTAGTTTGGGATGCATCCCTAAGGCCCTCCACCAACGACAAGGTCCTGCAGTTCCTAGGAGCGGCGGCTCGGCGGAGTGTGTGTATGTGTGTGTTTTTTTAAATGTTTTTTAATGTTTTTTTTAATTTTTTTTTTGCGGGAGAGAATCCTAGAGATTTTCTCCGACAACTGGGGTATGTCGGACTCGGGTCACAAGGACCAATACCGACCAAACTCCAATCAGACAAATTCACGAATCTTTTACTCCCCTCGCGGCACCACCGTTAAGTATTACTTTGCGAGGGAGGCCTCAGCTGTTTGCTCTTCCACGTTGTTTTCATGTAACATACGTCCTCCTGTCGTGCTCAGATGTTGTGTGCGGGGCGGAGGTTCCATTAGGTTCCTCGTTTATTTGGCAGCTTTTCGCTTGCGTTCTTCATTTCTAAGGGCCTTCATGACTTTCACCACGAAGTAGCTCGTAGCGTCCCTGGCTGCCTGCGATGACAGCATAGCTTCCACCAGATTCTCAGGCACGATTTCCCTTTCGAGGGCTGATTCCAAAGTACGCTGACCCTCACTGCAACGGAGGCATCTGAAAAACACATGCTCCGAATCCTCATCGATTCCCGTGCAGAATGTGAACTCCGGGGAATCCTCATGTTTGAATTTATGAAGATACGCCCGGAAGCACCTATGTCCCGAGAGCATTTGCGTGAGATAATAATTAACCTCATCATGGGTTCGGTTTATCCAATCACCTACCTGTGGAATCGCACAGTGTGTCCATCTCCCTTTGGTAGAGGTGTCCCAGTTGAGCTGCCATTGCTCCAGACTCTTCTGCCTCTCTTCTGCATTGAGTTCTACTGCACTCAGTGCTTTCGATTTCCTCTGCTGGTACAATGGCCGTCGTTCTTCGGCCAATATTTCTATAGGGAGCAACCCGGCGATGACACACACTACGTCCTCCGATACTGTCGGGTACGCACTCGCAACTCGCAGAGTACTCAGCCGATAGACTGGTGCGATCCTACGCCGCGCTGCCTGCAGCTCGAGTACGTCAGCCCAAACGGGAATACCATATGTGAGCACCGACGTAACCACTGAAGACATCAGCGTTCGTCTTCTTAGCTTGGGGCCTCCAATCTTGGGCATGAGACGTGATAAGGTGGATCTAACTCCAGACGCCTTGTCACCCACGTGCTCCGCTTGCTGTTTGAAATTGAGTCGTGCAATGATCATCACGCCCAGGTATCGGATGAACGGCTGAAAGGTGATTTCACAGGACCCGACCTGCAGCGTCATTGTCTCGGTTTTCTTTCTGCTGGTGATCAGCACAGTCTCTGTCTTGTGTTCTGCTAATTTCAGGCCTACTGTATCCATCCAGCTGCAAATCGTCTCGAAGGTTGTGTCAAAATTGAGTTCGATCTCCTCTAGGTATTTGCCCACAATGACTACCGCCACGTCATCTGCAAATGCCATGAGTTTACTATCGCGCGGCAATTTCAGCTTCAGTAACCCATCATACATGATGTTCCACAATAGAGGACTCAATACGGAATCTTGCGGTAGACCTCCGGTGACTCTGTACTCTTTGGAGCCATACTCCGTATCGTATTCAAGGACCCTTCCAGTGAAATAGCTGCCGACCATTCTCTGCAAGTATCCCGGTACATTGAACTTCACCAATGCCTCAATAATACTCTTCCATTTCGCCGAGTTGAAAGCATTCTTGATCTCTAGCGTGACTACCAAGCAGTACTTCTTTGTACTATTCAGCTATATTTTCTCTGAGATCGCGTCCTTAGTTTGCTTATTATACTGTGACGAAGTGGGTTCGTTGTGTCCTCGATTGGAAGTGTGGGTAAATGAAATAACATAATATTAATGCGCTCGCATGCTCCGCTCTCGAGTAGTGAGGTTAGAATTTAAAAAATGGAGGAATGAGTGGAATGATTAATGCCAACGAGGAGTCCTGACTCACTAAGAATACCAGGAAGTTAGCAGCCACCGGAGAGGACTACCTGTAGGCCTGTGGAACAAGGCGCCATGCTCTGAAATTATGGAAAACAACAAACGAAAATCTCATACAGTCACGCCCTTCACACTTATCATTGTCTCGCGGAGTGATTCAGATTCGGGGTTTCGCGGAAAAAGAATATCCCACGAGGGCGCAGCACGTTCCGGAGCTCACACAAACACATACATGGAAACCGTCAATAGTATGAGTAGTCGCTGAGGTCCATCTACAAGGCAACCCTCTACACCGGAAAGACGTCACATATCATCTGACCACCGGGGATACGCACCTGAGAGCATAGACGGCACCACCGGACAGCACGGGGCCGGCGAAATTTGCAAATGAGGCCGGGATTGACTAATATTTAAGTTCAGGGTCAATGTCAAGGTCCGAGAGAAATGGAGTGAGACAGTATGAGATTGAGAGGGCAATGATGATTTCCGCCTTCTTTCTTTTCACTTCCATCTCTACTGTCAATCGCTTTGCATCGCTTCAAGTTTCTCTAATTTTCGTATCTGTTGTGTGGATCCAATTAAGAAGCTTTTCGAGCAAACTCGACAACGGAGGTGGGAATAAGGTTCTCCGGACCTTATCCGGAGGTTTTTGAGGCGACTCTATCATTCGGATTTAGTATTGTATTCTTCATCTTTTTTTTATCTGATTGTTCTCCGGAGGCTCGAGTGAAAGAAAAATATATCGTGGCTAGTATCGCGGATAACAGGCATTTGGGAAGCCCAGGCAGTGTCTACAGACCTGCTCACCGTACATTTACCATTGAAAAATTAATAAATGAACAACTGAGCCTCTTCAGTGTTTCTCTGGATAGCAATTCAACAAATATATTTGATTCATAATTCTTTTGGATTGTATCAAGTTGGGTAGACCGGAGTTTCCGGCATTTTGTATTATTAGTATTATTATTACTATTGATTATTGTTCTTTCTTTTATTTTTCTTATTGAACGATAGCATTATTTCATTTCTATTGTTATTATTCTGGATGATGACCCACATTTATGAAATTCCTTTGTTTTTCTCTTCTAAAATCATTTCATATCAAGTCTCGAGAATGTAGACCTATCAGTTAGTCAATAATCTTTCTATTTACGGAATAGGATAGGGGTCATTTGGTCCAAAAACAATTCGTCCAATGACATTTCGTCCAAAATCACTTCGTCAAAAAATTCATTTCGTTCAAAACTCACTAGGTCTAAAAATCATTTCGTCCAATGAGTGATACGTTCAATTCGGCCCAGATTAAACGGCATAAACAGAACTTAAACACAGGGAAATACAAACACAAACCCGAGAAACTCAAAACCAATTACCCATTGATAACGACACCAAACCAGATTCACGTACACGCGAGCAACTTACAAACCCAGTACAACAGTGCCTTTAGAACTGCCATAAAATTGTTTCAATTACTTGAAATGTTGAAAAAAAATCCCTAAATAATTTCCCATTTCCCAAAATAATCCGCATTGTTTTGGAACAAAATTATATTAGACAAAGAAAATATTGGACTAAAGAATGATTGGACGAAATAAAATTGGACCAACAACTTCATTGGATGAACTGACGTTGGACGAAAAGAGATTGGACCAAAAGATTTTGGACCAAACGTACCGGAGCCTACTGAACAGTATCCTCTCCTCCAAAGATATAGAGTAAATAAATTAGATCGGGTCTAGTACTTTTGGTCCAAAAACCATTCGTCCAACACCTTTTCGTCCAATTGATTTTGGCCCAAAATCATTTGGTCCAATGACCCAAATCGTCTAAAAACCATTTCGTCCACCAAAATAAACGTCCAAAATGAATGTATTTGCAGACCATAACCATTAAAACAATGTCCTTGATTGGCTGCGTGGATTAGCCCACAATATAAAATTATAAAAACAAAAACAAATCATTTCAAGATGAATTAGACCGACTGACTCTCTCCACTGATTAAATTTTAATAAGTTCATTCCATGTATTCTCTACATTTATGTTTTCAACAAGAATAACAATGTTCTTTTATTGATCATTATAAAACACTAGCGACTGCGTTGACATTTCGTTTAAATTTCGTGCATCAATTTCTCGGTAAATTTTCTTTGTTTGTAATGTTCCCCAATTCTTGAAAAAAAAAAATTGATGTTGATGGTTAATTTATTCTATCATTGTTGACTTTTTCATTAAATTTTGTGCACGTATCAAATGTTTTTTCTTCATTTTTCCCAGAATTGGACGAAAAAATTGGTGGACCAAACGAAAATTAGACCAAAAACACAATAGACGAAAAAAAATTGGACTAAAAGTACCAATGGACGAAATGGGTTTGGACCAAAAGATATTGGACCAATGAAAATTGGATCAAACGTACCGGACCCATTAGATCAAGCACGAGCACACCGGGCAACAAATAGGTAACGGTGTATATTGCACTGCGTGCGTCTGAATGGTGAAGAGTTCTCAGGAAAGTATTGTTTACAAATTATTTCTTTTATTATTGAGGATTATCTCGAGTTTACTGCAGTAACTGGAATAAATATATTTTTAATATTCGAGAGATTAAAGAATTTACGTTGATTGTCACTTGTTGTCTCAACACGTACCTTTTCACATTGCCTGATATTTTAGAAATACCAGACAGTGTCACAACACGTAACCTACCTATTCGCTTCAGCGAAACGCGTCATCAGGGACTCTTGAGTTGGAGTTTGATATTTTCGCGGATTAAATTAGATTTTTAGTTAGAATCTTTTTGAGAGTTTAGGTTTTCAGTTCATTGCGACAACCACCAATCTTACCTCACGGCTATTAAGCCTTCAAATTAAATGATCAGTAAATTCTTTCATCTTTTGGAGAATATCTTTCAAAGAAGATCGTGAACATCCCCGAGAGTTATTGTTCATTTTCACAATACCTTGGATCATCTTACATATAAAAAACTCATTTAATCACTAATACTTTTCGGAGATAGAGCACCAACAAATGAAAAAATTGAAGAATCATTATAACGTGACGTTCGTAGAATATTCTAAAGTTTTAACGTGAGGTTAGTTGGGAACAAGAAAAACGTCAATGTTCCCATCGAATTATTAGTTTTGAGTGGTCACCTGGTAGCTCATTACTGCATATGCTCTCATGAACAGATAATAGGGTAACCGGTAATTTTGATCTCCGTTTTCATAGTCCATCACTATCCTGTGAGAAATCGGGGGAAAATATTCTCGATTATTCGCTGGCAAGATAAAAGTTATAGTGTTGAATTGAGCAAAGGTGTTCAACGTCAGAAAGGTAAAATTTGGGCAACCTCGCCCGCGGATTATCGCTCTCTTCGTGTCCTTCGGGTAGTGTCAGCTGATGGTAAGTTTGATCATTGTTTGTGAATTTAAAACTCTTGAAGTCTAGGCAATCTTTATTTTTTTCGATCTCCTAATTTTTCATAAAAATGAATTCAGTAGTGAAGTAGTAAAGGGTGATAAGTCGATTTCGCTTCTGACTGAGTTTTCGACGAATATCTATGAATTCTAAAGAGATAGCGAAATTTATGTGAAGACATTTTTTGTAACTCTGATTTTGCTTTATAAAATATCTTCCAAGAAGAAACTCGCTATCTCTCTTAAATATGGAGATTATTGACTTTGTAAAGGATTTTTGCCGGTGCTCCACCAGCAAATATCCCAAACTATTTTGGGCATCTCCTCTATCGCTCAATTAAGTCGGGCGCCAGCTGGATTTTCACGGAAAATCCAACGGTAAACCGGCCTCAGAGGATAACTCGCCTACCCTGAGGACTTTTCGTGGCGGGGCTAACAATGCCGAGCCAGCATCAGCGTAAGACGGTAGAGTGGGCGAGGTTCACCATACTAGGAGTATTTCACTCGATCGATCCTCGTCTCTTCAGCCGAGGGACTTCGATTAAGCGTATCTTCCAGGAGCCATTCCTCCATGTATCTTTCGCCGAGGATGTTTCCATTCCTCTGACGTATTCCTTTCCTCTCCAGAGTGGCTGAACTCTGGAGAAGTCGACCATTACTTGCGAATCCTTCTCACCCCTCGGAGCGCCGAACACTGAGAGGCAGGTGACCCAGGTATCCGGAGACTTGTTCTCACCCACCTGTGTCCACCCCAACTCAACCTCAATGTGCGGTAAAAGCACTATCATCGCGGGCCAACACCCAGATTACTCATCGTGGAGGTACGTGCGATCGGGCCTCCAGGAGTCGGCCCAACTCCCGGCCCACGGATCCACGCCAACACCACTTCTTTCGTCCGAAGTGATGGATCCCTGAGAACATGGAATTAAAACACTCCACGTCCTCAAAGTAATCCGATCCTTCTGTTTGGGACGCCGAAGCGTCCCATTCTCTCGCTGTTCCGGACCTTGTCCTCACAACGGACCCCCATAATCCATAATGGACTAATGCCACTTTCAACCGTCGTCGAGGACCGGACGATTTACATCCGCTCGACTCCAGTGCCTGTCACCGACTGTCTCGAAATCTACTAGGGCCTTCTCTCCCTAGTCTGAACATCTCAGCGGCGGTGGGTCATCCGTTACCCCACCACCACCAATCAGCTCGACGGCAATCGAGGGGGCGTTAGTCCTCTCACCTAGCCGTTGGTCACTAGTCTAAGTCGATAGCGCCTCTAGAATCGCCCAGTTGGAACGCCAGTACGTTGGCCCGTTTCCCCCAAACACAGCTGGGCGAGTTTCTAGATAAGGCGACAGGGTATCGACAGCCTCTCTATAATGTTCAGAAGCATGGTTTCACCCAAACCACGCCTCTTGGCATTATTTGATTGGTCTATTCACCTCACGCGCAGTTCACTGAAACCGCCGTTCGATGTCACTCTCATCTCTCGCTTAGCTTCTTCAGCTGGCGTTAGATGTCGCTCTTTCTCTCTCTGTCCTTCACTCTAACCATTTTTAACTCATGGGTTTTCGTATTGGTCAAACAATTTACCGTAACGAGAAAATCTCGTTACAACTTATTGATCTATACTACTTCACTATTGAATTGAGCTGTTATTATATTTTTCCTAGTGCTGCAAAGTGAAATTTCTGGGGTTCCACCATAATTATTATGAGGGTACAAATTGCTTGTCATCTTTTAATAAGCTTTTTATCCGTGTGGGGAGTGATCCGTGGTGTGCGTGTCTGAGCTCGACAAATATTGTTACTAAATCTCTATAGTTTTGATCATATTTCCAATTATAGGTAATGAAGAGTTCCTGAAAACATTGACGCTGGATGAACATGGAGTTTTACGTTTTCCACATCACACAGCATCAGGTGCGATTGGACTTCTTAGTTCTTCAGCGACCCCTCCCCTAGTCTCAATCGCCAGCTCAGTATTACTGACTGCAGCTGCGGCACAGCTAGCGCCAACCGTCACCATAGTGGCATCTCCGTCGATAACCACCGAAGCACCATCATCGAGTCCCTCCTTAGAACCCGAAGCTGCACTTATGTGAACGCGCCACGCGCATTAAGATTACTGCAACTTCATGATGGAAATACTTTTTTTTTTCCCCAAATTTGTAGACTGCTCCGCCCAGAAAAATGATGATCAAGGATGGACATCAACATCTCACACTATAATTGATCCCGTTCAAACATCATATTCCCAATCAGACTGTCGATCACGATCGCCACCGCAATCCCATCCGCCATCATCATTGTTCCGTTCGCCCTTATCATCATCGCAATATACGTGGCGTTACCATCGTTGAGACTATCGCAAAGTCCACGAAATTACCAGTCTTCGTTACATTCGCGATGTCTTCAACGGTCGTATGACCAATCACTATCGTCAACTGTGTCGCAAAATCCACGGTGTTACCGATCTTCGGTAGACTCAAAATCTTTACGAGACTCGAAGAAGAAATCATTACTACCGCGACTATCATCTAGTCCATAAGGAACACGGCAATCCCCAGGGTGATTCCCATCACCCCTATAATCACAAAGTTCGCAGCGATATTCGCGGTGCTCCTCGCTATGGTCGCAAAGTCCGCGGCTGTCACCACCACACATTCTACATCCACCACAGTACCATTCCTCTCCCCGGGTACCGTTTTCTTGTCAAGTCCAATCATGGTCGCGTGAGTTATCCTCTTCGGCGGATTCACAGCTCCGATCCCGTTCACGAGTATAATCAGAAATATCGTCTGCGTATTCGTCATCAACGCGACAATCGGGATTACAGCAGTCGCTTTCTGAGTTAAAATTTAATGAACGACCTCAAGAAATATCACGATCGCATGCTCCATTTGATCGGTAATTGAAACCATGACACCAGTTTCGCCCAACACTGCAATCCCAATTACCAGAACATTTACCTCCCGAATCTCAGGGGAAATCATGCCGAATGAATTTTTCGCAACACTCAGATCGACTAAGAACTGACTCAAATATTAGACGAGAGGCTTCATCTATGAGACTTCACTTACAGCTTCCGTACTCTTCTTCAGCACAAAATTCAACTATATCAACACGGCTATTAATCCCTAGATCCCCACAACGAGAGTTTCGTACCTGTTACGTATTTCCTCGTATCATCAATTACCCGGAAATTCAAATAAATGTAGGATTCTGGGGCAATGAATTGATACTATTCTCTTCTTTTCTAGCTCACGATATGGCAGAACTCATCCAGGGTAGTGGAGTACTAATACACCGGGAGGCTTTGAAAAGACACTTGAAAGCCATCGTATTTGATCCTTTTTGTATCCCTGATCCAAGAGAGCTTTCGCGGCGAATAATTATAGAAATCGTGGGTGAAAATAAATTGCAGAATATGATGCTCAAGGGTGATGCTGCTGCTGGCTTGCCGTGCACCCCGTCAGAAATTTATTATGCGGTCTCTGGTAGTCATATTCTCTTTCTTAACATACATACCCAGTTGATGCATTGCAGATATTATTTCACATATTTTTTTTCATGCTTTTTTGTAGATTATGTCAATGATTTATTACCAGATCATTAGATAAGATCTTCACGGTACCGAGATGTTCTAGGGAAATTGTGTTATCAGTTGCGCCACCCTGGGCGTTGATAACTCTACTGCAGCATTGAAACAAGTGATTCAATTGAAATTTTTTTGTATCATTGTTAATTTTTAATTTTTCAATAAACTTAGTTATCAATTTCGAGACTTCATTTGATCCACTTTTTGCTCAAACATAACTGACGCTGAAATGACCGACTTGGAGATATTGACCAGCGGTTATCTGGCATTATTTTAGTCCGCCAGGTCTCTAGGAACCTGTTGGCCAAAGGGAAAAAAAATCCATCGCTCCTTCTTGCAATAAAAACGCTCTTTCAACGGCGAATTTCTAGTCAATTTCTTGCCGAAACGGCTTCAAACGTTAGAATGACGGACTTGGCAATATCGTAATCATCTGGCATTATTCTAGTACGACAGGTCATTAGGAACCTATCATGCAAAGGAGAAGGATTACAAACTTCTGTTCTAGCAATGGGAACGATCTTTCGCTGGCGAAACAGTGAATTTCTAGTGAAATTCTCGTCAAAACAGCTTTAAACGGTGGAATGTCCGACTTGGTGATATTAATGAGCAGTTATCCACTATTCTCTTAGTCCGGCAGATCACTAGGAATGTGTCAGCTAAAAGAGAAAAAAATCGATCGCTCCATTTAGCAATAAAAACGATCTTTCGACATCAAAACGATGAATTTCTAGTCAAATTCTCGCCAAAACGGAACTCTCACGATAAAATGACTGACTTGCCAATATTAATGCGCGGTTATCCGGTATTCTCTCAGTCCGATAGGTCACTAGGAACCTGTCAGCCAAAGGATAAAGAAATCCATGGGTGAATTTAGCAATGAAAATGATGTTTCGACGGCAAAACAATCAATCTCTAGTCAAATTCTCGCCAAAACGGGACTCTAACGCTAGAATGACCGACTTGGCGATATTAATGCGCGGTTACCCGGTATTATCTCAGTCCGGCAGGTCACTAGGAACCTGTCACCCAAAGAAAAAAAACATCCATCGCTCCCTCTAGCAATAAAAACGATCTTTCAACGGCAAAACGATGAATTTCTAGTGAAATTCTCTCCAAAACGGCTTTAAACGTTGGAATGACCGACTTGGCGATATTAATGTGCGGTTATCCGCTATTCTGTTAGTCCAGTAGGTCACCAGGAAACTGTCAGCCAAAGGAGAACAAAATCCATGGCTCCATCTAGTAATGAAAACGATCTTTCGACAGGAAAACGATGAATTTCGAGTCAAATCGTCGCCAAAACGGGACTCTAACGTTGGAATGACCGACTTGGGGTAATTGACCAGTGGTTATCTGGCATTATTTTTAGTCCGGCGAGAATACCTTGAGCAAGGATAGAAGCTGGAAGACCACTTTCGGTCCCTTCCTAAAACGGCAAAAACCTCGCAGCATCCCTGGAGCCAAAAAATGCTTTGAAGTATCAACTGAACCATCAAAAACAACCCCGTCCCAACCCTACAGCCAAAAAACTAAATTTACCTACCATAAACCCACAAATTTCCCACATATTCCCATAAAATGAAAGAAAGAACAAAATGGTCTTCCAAATTATTGAAATATTCCTTCGCCATCACAGTGCCATCTCGTGACCTATTTTTTCATGTCATTATTTTATCCCCTCACCCTTGTTTTCCGTTATGATGATAGATTCACTCTTCATTTCTTTCTTTTCCTTCTTCAGCAAATTCACATCGATAGAGGCCAACTTTTTTTTGTTTCGTGTTAGAAAATTGTTTTCGAATTCCCACCCCTCAACTGTTCTTCAACAATACTGCATATTTTCTTACGCCAAGTACCCGGCCCTAGTAATTAGGTTATGGTACCTGTCAGTGGTAATATCCTGTCTGCATATTTACCGACGTTCGATGACATTTGTCGGCTCGTTGATGCATTCTAGGTGGAAATGGGTTCCGTGGTGCATACTGGGATGAATGTGTTCGTGGGGGAAACTGGAACTCCCGCCCAGAGGCCCAACTGACCAGTGTTACCAGATCGTGACGTCACCACATTTAAAATTGTACAGGTTTTGACTATAAACCGCCAAAATCTGGCAACCCTGCACCTGACATTTGCGTGGTTGTGAGTAAAGGGTGTTCCTGCTCGGGACATTGCGGTTACCGTTGCTGGAATGTGGTCCCCGTTCCCTCATTCATAATGATCTCCGTCGTTTTCCAGCTTTTCCTCGACGGTGTTCCGGTTTTCCTGGAAAACCCTTGCTTGTCGTCTCGGAGTCATTGTTTCTTCCCCGGATCGTTCAGGGCTTGGGACGTTGGCCAATTCCTCAGCAAGGCTTTGATGATTTCGTGCGAATTTGTCAAACGAATCCTCCGTGCCAAATCCTCGATACGTCGCCATTTTTACCTCACAATACGTCCGTCGAACCAAGCGTGATCACGTCCATACTTTGGTTTGATCGTTAATAACGTTAATTGTTCAGTCTTATCACTCTGTGATGTTCTTTGGATTAATATCCCACTTCTGATATGTTATCTATATCTTTTTACCTTCGTAGTTCGAGGATGATGGGGATTATCGTGTTGCAAATCACTGAGGCGAACACTTCCTTTGTATTATAACGAAATAGTTTAATTATTCGCGATTGAATATCATACAGTATCACAATAATTGGAAAATAATAATAACTTGATTGTTAACCAGCGATAAACGTTATCGAACCGACAACTCAACTAAAACGTGATAAATCAAAATGATTCTGTGCATCGTTCCGGTATATGTAATTCTATATATCTCAAACTCTCCCGTAATGGAAAACGACTCTCTCCATGGCGTTCAACTTGTCTCTCGTCCAGGGACTCTATTGAATTCACGCAAATTCGGAATCCTTCGGGGTCACGTGTTACAGGACTAGGTGTCGCTAACATAATTATTTGGAAATGCGCCCATTTGTCGCTATGAACATTGTCGTTCTAAATAATGGCACTTACGCTGCTTTGCCTGGACGGGTGATATATGCTGTATTATATCATTATTTGACAGATGTCATATTTTTAACTTCCCGACCCGAAGGGAGGAAGTTATTGTAATGACCCCGAAAATCGAATTCGAAATTTCCACGATTTCTCCACATTTCTCGGCCTCTCGAATCATCCTGAAACATTTTTGGAGACATTCCTGTATATGTGTGTGTGTATGTACGTATGTGACCAAAATTTTGTCCAACGATATCTTCTGAACAAATGAAGCGATTGGATTTTTTTTTCAATCGATGCGTTTTGATGTAACTTAGAACTGATTAGATTATGAGATCGATCGCCTCGGCGGTTTGTCAGTTATTCGCATGAAACATGTGAAAAACTGACGATTTCTTGGAAATTCAATGATTTCATCCGGAGAAATGACGTCATTCGCATTTTTATTATTGCAATCGATGCGTGTTGATGTAACTCGGGGGTGATCAGTGTATGAAGAAGATCGTGTCAGCGGTTGGTTAGTTATTCGCATAAAACATGTAGAAAATGACGATTTCGTGAAAATTCAGTGATTCTATCCGAAGAAATCTTATCATTCTTATTTTTTTTTATTTCAATCGATGCGTATTCATGTAACTTAGGAGTGATCAGTGTATGAAGGCGTCCGTGTCAGTGGTTTATTAGGTATTCGCATGAAATATGTGTGAAAATGACAAAAATTCAAAGATTTTATGCCGAGAAATGATGTGATTATTATCTTTTTTTCAATCTATGAGTGTTAGAAAAAACTTCGAACCGATCAGTATATGAGGACGATTGCCTCAGCAGTTTCTTAGTTATTTACATAAAACATGTGAAGGAATGACAATCTCTTCAAAATAAATTGCATTCACCTAGAAAAATTACTTCATTCGCTTTTTTTGTTCCTCCATGGTAAGTCGAATTCGTCCCCAACCACCAAGAATTGGAAATTCGATTTTTTTTTATCAAGAAATTAACAAAATAAAATTCCAAAGATTTTTAACTTTCCGACCCGAAGGGAGGAAGTTATTGTAATGACCCCGAAAATCGAATGTGGAATTTCGATGATTTCTTCACATTTCTAGACTNACATTTCTCGGCCTCTCGAATCATCCTGAAACATTTTTGGAGACATTCCTGTATATGTGTGTGTGTATGTACGTATGTGACCAAAATTTTGTCCAACGATATCTTCTGAACAAATGAAGCGATTGGATTTTTTTTTCAATCGATGCGTTTTGATGTAACTTAGAACTGATTAGATTATGAGATCGATCGCCTCGGCGGTTTGTCAGTTATTCGCATGAAACATGTGAAAAACTGACGATTTCTTGGAAATTCAATGATTTCATCCGGAGAAATGACGTCATTCGCATTTTTATTATTGCAATCGATGCGTGTTGATGTAACTCGGGGGTGATCAGTGTATGAAGAAGATCGTGTCAGCGGTTGGTTAGTTATTCGCATAAAACATGTAGAAAATGACGATTTCGTGAAAATTCAGTGATTCTATCCGAAGAAATCTTATCATTCTTATTTTTTTTTATTTCAATCGATGCGTATTCATGTAACTTAGGAGTGATCAGTGTATGAAGGCGTCCGTGTCAGTGGTTTATTAGGTATTCGCATGAAATATGTGTGAAAATGACAAAAATTCAAAGATTTTATGCCGAGAAATGATGTGATTATTATCTTTTTTTCAATCTATGAGTGTTAGAAAAAACTTCGAACCGATCAGTATATGAGGACGATTGCCTCAGCAGTTTCTTAGTTATTTACATAAAACATGTGAAGGAATGACAATCTCTTCAAAATAAATTGCATTCACCTAGAAAAATTACTTCATTCGCTTTTTTTGTTCCTCCATGGTAAGTCGAATTCGTCCCCAACCACCAAGAATTGGAAATTCGATTTTTTTTTATCAAGAAATTAACAAAATAAAATTCCAAAGATTTTTAACTTTCCGACCCGAAGGGAGGAAGTTATTGTAATGACCCCGAAAATCGAATGTGGAATTTCGATGATTTCTTCACATTTCTAGACTTCCGGAATCATCCTGATACATTTTTGAAGACATGTCTGTATGTGTGTGTGTGTGTGTGTGTGTGTGTGAGTACGTATGTGACCAAAATTTTATCCAACGATATCTCCTGAACGAATGAAGCGATTGATTTTTTTCTTCTTTCAAACGATGCGTGTTCATGTATCTTAGAACTGATTAGTTTATGACGACAATTGACTCATTGGTTTTTTATTTATCCGCATAAAACTTGTAAAAAAATGCCAAAAAGCGTTAATTTCATAGAAATTCCACCATTTTTTACCTAAGGTAACGATGGGATTTGAATTAATTTTGTGTAATAGTTGCGTCTCCACATAAGTTGATTCTCATTGGATTTTGAGCGAAATAGCCTCAGTGGTTGTTGAGTTTTTCAAATAAAACTTTCGAATATTGCAATTAAAACGAGGGAAAGTTGAAAAATTTTAGAGTGGGTCAACGTTGAAGGTGCAAAATTTTGAAGTGGGTCAACTTTGAAGTTGCAAAATTTTGAAGTGGGTCAACTTTTTTAGTGTTATAAAAAAAGCTTTGGAATGTTGCGATTCGAAAAAAGGGAAGAGTTGGGGAAAAAGGTGGAAAATTTTGGAGTAAGTCAACTTTGAAGTTGAAAAATTTTTGAAGTGGGTCAAATTTGAAGTTGGAGAATTTTGAAGTAGGTCAATTTTGAAGTTGATGAAATTTTGGAATTGAATTTTCAAGTCGAGGAATTTTGAAGTGGGTAACCTTTGGAGTTGGGGAATTTTGAAGTGAGTTTGGCATTGAAGTTCGAAAAGTTTGGAGTGGGTCAACTTTAAAGTTGAAAAATTTTGGAGTTGAAAATTTTTCAACTTTAAAGTTAACCCACTCAAGTTGAAAAGCAATGGGAGTGAGCGAAACGAGCGACCAACCACCCAGACCAATTTTGGCAATTTCTTTTTCATTTGAAATTCCTGAAATTCGAAAAAATGAAAACACTGAAAATTGATGGAATAGAATAAAGGAAGAAAAATCAACAAATGTCAAAACCTCGTTTTTACACCTTTCCAATTCAAAGGAAGGTTATCATGAGAATGGTGTGTTTTCCTCTTGCAATCGAAGTTTTTTGATATAGAATTGCAGTGGATCCATTCGGAAGCATACTACCAATGGAATTGGCAGAAATGAAGGAATGTCAAGACTAATAACGCGTAAAGTAACAGTCACATGCCTTCTGTCAGATAAGCTCGGCCCCCGGCTTGTTTTTTTAATGAACAGAAAAAGAGGAATCGGTCGGGAAGTTATTGGTTCGATCCATAATGGGTCACACCCAATTCCACCAATCTCTACCGGTCACACCCCAACGAGGGAGCGAGTGAAGGGAGAGGCCGGGCCTGATTTTTTCCTTCTTCGGCGATATTCTGAGCATAGTTAGTGGTCGGAAAATGTCATCATATGTGGACGTCCGCATGAAAAGGGACCACTTTGGCACTATTGGAGTTATGTATATTCCCATAATCTTGATCTGATTCTGAACATTTAGAGCCCAGAATGGACTTGATAGCGTAAAGAGTGACGACGCTAAAGAAGATCGAAAAAATAATTTAACATGGGTTTAAATGGGAGTTGGCAAGAGAAAAACGTGAATATCTCGGAAACTAGAATCGACAGAGTGGTCCCTTTTCATGCGGACGTCCACATATAAGAAATTCTAATATTAGAATTCTGCGATGATTTCACATATTATGACATTCTTCATCATATGATCAAATCGGTTGTCATATTCTGACATTTTGGGACATTTTTTGGAAAATTTCATGTTTCGAAATTTTGTTATTATTTGACCCAATCTGCCAATCCCATTTCCATGAGAGGATACTTCCATTTAATGATTTCAAAGCGATTAAAAAAACCAATCACCCTAATGCACAGTCGAATCCGTGTCCCACGAGTTCAACGTCCGGTTAAGCGATTTTTACCCCTTCATCGGCCATCGTAATGAAGTAAATCGGTATGATCTATACTCACTCGAAATCTATTGAGAATAGCAACTTGCCAAGGCCAGCTTCCAGGTACAGTAGGATGTCCTCCAATAATCCTAGTGAAGTATGAAAGCCTAGATATCTTCCCATTTTCAATAACTCCACACTTCCAATCATCATTGTTCTTCGATCCTGCTAGACGATCCACTGCATTCGGATTCAATTCAAAATCGTTCAATGCAGTATCTAAACGGATCAAAATTTACATAAATTGCAAAAATGTTAACTGTATGGTAAAAAAATCAATTAACAGAACAAAGCATATCATCAATTTTAAAGAAGAAATTGATCCAGCTGTTAACCAATCTAATGAACGATTTTTTTTTTATCACAGTCTAGAAAGATTAAGTGAAAAAATTTCGTTGATTTAGATTTCAACTGAAATCGCTTGAAGGTCAATTTCCGAGCCGGAAAAATTGAGATAAGGACCCTCTACGGTACAAAGTTTCTGTATCGATATGAAATAGCGGTTCGTCTAACCAGCACTAGTCTCGGCGGCGGGCTCTCGCGCGCGCGTATGACATTAGAACAGATAAATGATAGTCAGGAGTATTACAGGTTTTCGGGATATTTTCGATATATTTGAGATATTGGTGATATATTTGATTTAAATATAAATCATGCTGCCTAAGGCGATGAAGAGACTTAAAAATGACAGCTTACTATATCTGGCTGGTCAACACAAAGGCATGCCGGCAACAAACCGGGATGATTTCAAATGCAGATATCAAAGATTCATTAATTTCCCATACACTGAGGAAAAAAATTTCTAATATCTGAAACATATTTGCTTGAGACAAGTAATTTTTCTTCAATTGTTTAATACTCCCAGGCATATCAACTCATGTGGTTCAAGGAAGGTCCGTGCTCTAAAATATTCTTGTACTCAAACATGATGTCGCAAATGAACTCACTCAAATTACGCAGAAGATCAATCAAGGATTTCAATTCAAGGATTTTTTGTTTTCATGATTTTTTTGTTATGCAGTTGCAATATTTGGATATGTAATATATTCATGATATAATGGATTGGCATTCCAAGTCTCGGCGACCCATCCACGGCGAAATATCGGCTGAATATCAAATCGTCATTCGTTGAATAGCACGTCTCACAAGGAACACTAGGGAAGTGTTCCCCTCCGATTTCGATGAAACTCATATATGTTGTAGAGGACTCAAAACTAAGCGATACGCAGTTTTAAGGGGGGAAACCATGGTCAGAAGGTGACCACTTTTGGGGGTGACTTTTCAATTCCACCTATAAGAAGGGAATTTTGTTAAATGTTCATTACGGGAATAAATAGCTCATGAGGAATTATGAAAATCACAATTGATAGTTCCTCCGGGGGTTAAAATTTGGGGCGTAAACGACCCCTGTAAAAACTTCATTTTTCAAAAAAAAAAAAACTATGATTCAGAATTTTATGAAACCAACTGCGTTGGATGGAACATGGAAAAATGCGGAATACCTGTTTTTGGTTTTTCCCCAGAACTGGAGTTTTGTAGGGTGAAAAAAATAATTTCCCGGCAACATCATCCACCAAGGTGGTGGGGTTATTTATTCAGTTTATCCAACTGATGAATAGCTGGGGAGGAATTATGGAAATCACAATCACTACTCACTCTGAGGTTTCAAATTTGGGGGTTAACTACCCTCATGAAAATTGTGTTTTTCAGAAAAAAAAAAATATTGTGCAAATTTGCATAAAACCAATAGTATTCGAAAAAAACATGAAAGAATGCAGTTAGGGGCCAGATAGCCCAGTAGGAAGAGCACCCGATGCAAAAAAAA
>NW_021682723.1:0-67356 GCF_001412515.2 Diachasma alloeum | reverse complement strand
AGGAAGAGCACCCGATGCAAAAAAAATGCGGAAACTGGTTTTTCATTTTTTTGCTCGAAACTGGAATTTTCAGAGGCGCAAGTTTGATTTTGTCGAAAACTATGAATTATTCAAAATATATATATGTATATATAGTTTATTAGGGAACATAATTAGTACAGAAATGATATTCACCAAAAAAATGCAGAGAGACTTTCTGCACCACGAGCATCTAACTACCACAACATTAGACAACCATCAACTTCACATTTTGGATTAGAAGATTGTCCAAACGTAAAATCGACAGGANAAGATTGTCCAAACGCAAAATCGACAGGATTATCAAATTCCTCTGGTTTTTTAGCGATGTAACCACTCTGGAACCAAGCGTAACGAAATAGGTTTTGATACCTTGGTGATGATAATTGATTATGGACTAAAGATTGCAATTTGATCACATTATTCCGCGCATGCAAATTGATATCATGATTTAAGAGAACAACCGTATCTGAAAAATGACGGACGTAATTTTTCCAAATCCTGAAGCCGTACACATTGTGACCGTTTTCTTGATTCTATTAGACTAATTCCTGAAAAGAGGATTAAGGCGAGTCAAGAAAAGGGACAAATAAGGGATAATTTGAGAATAATTACCTATATTTTCTCTAAATACAATTCTGATCGTCAAAAGACGTAAATAAGATCTTTAATGAGATCTAGGGAGTGGAAGAGACCAGGCAACTTTTATACACGTAAAAAGGAAGTGACTCTAATGCAGAAAAAAGGGGAGAAGCTAGTCGTGTCGAGGGAATGCAACTAAATATAAAAATAAAAATCAGGCCCGGTCGCGCGCTTCGCGCACTCCCTCTTTAGGGTATAANTTCCAAAGGTCATGAAACGTGAAGAAATGCTTAAATTTCCACTTTCGATTTTCGGGGTCATTACAATAACTTCCTCTCTTCGGGTCGGGAAGTTAATAACTGAAGGGGAAGAAACAAAAGAGTGTAGGCTCACCGTTGGGGGGTAATATCGAGGGAAAAGGGAATACTTCTGGGAAAATGGGCAAGGTAACTTGTACTCACGACTACGTGGGTATAGCGTGGGTTTTCCGATATGCACGACTTCCAATCTTTCCAGGCAAATCCAGCCAATAGAGAGCCTTCCTTCCAATTCCAGCTTCCGGGGTTTTGGTCCAAAACAAATGGGAAGATGACCCAAACACTTCCAAAATTCCTCGTAACTGTTTTCTGTCTTCAAGGGCTCAAGAATGGGAAACTCGAAGATACACGTGGTTACACACGGGACTGCTGTGTAGCGAGTGAGTCTTTCTCCTCACTTCTCTTTCTTTCTTTCCGTAATTCGGGTTTCTCCGTTTCCGCCTTTCGAGCAATCTTGTCGAAGCTCTTCGTGGGGGGGTCGAGGTGCTAGGTCAGGAGCGTATGAATGGGGGCCATCGAGGGTGTAGATATTTTCAACGGGAAGCATCGTAAATTCTTCCAAGGGCGCGGGTCTTGTCGTGCAAATGAGTGATTCGGCGGTGATGCGATGTTCCGAGGGTCTTCGTCTCTGCTTCCAGGGGAGGGGCGGAAAGGGTGATGAGGGGGAGTACTTGGGGGATGCGGGTGTCCAACCGTGGCAGGAGTTTTAGGGGGCAGAGTGTGGTGGGGAAAAGAGTGACGTAAACATAATAAAAAATAAATAAATGTGCCTCGTTACAACATTAAGAGGTTGAATTTTTCCCGTAGTTCCTTTGAGGATTAACATAGGTAATAATTCTTTATTCCGAGGAGTTGCCTGTTCTATCACTTGAGAGCAATGTCCACTCCATGAACCGATTAACAGTAGACTTTTTGGTCCCACGTTTGGAAAGAATACTTCTTCCAGCCAAATTTTAAAGTGCTCTGGAATAGTTGCAATGGGATGAACATTATAATCAGTACAAACAAGTTTGTTACATCTTAAGTTTGAAATATCGTCTTACCAGACGTCAATTTCCCTGACTTTGAAGCCGCTATGTAAACATTAGAAGGTCTGAATAAATTGTCCTGAACCCTTGGACCAAACGTTCCGGAAGGTTGTTTGTAAACAATGAAGAGAGGTGACAATAATTTTCCATCTGCTGATATGGTGGGTTGTATGGTATAACTGTGTGTCGTTGATGTTACAGANGAAGGTTCCTTGTAAACAATGAAGAGAGGTGACAATAATTTTCCATCTGCTGATATGGTGGGTTGTATGGTATAACTGTGTGTCGTTGATGTTACAGATTGTACAATGCATGAGACTTCTTTAGACCCCTCTTCCGCCAAAGTTCGCCCCGAATGCGTCTCTACTTGGAAACCACTCTGATCAGAATTATAGATGTTTTGCAAGCCATAAGTCTCAAAATATGGTTTGATCTGTTGCAGGAATTCGTCCGCTGTTTTTTGTAAATCTTTTTGATTTTCCATTGTTTTACGTGTGACGAATTTAGTAATCTTGCGAGATGTGATGCGATGAGCTCTTTTGAAGTAATGTAGCCACCATGCCGAGGCCTTGAAACGAATATCTTGATATACAATATCTCGTTGAGCTTGCAGAGCCCATCTTCGTAGGTCGGCATCATGAACAATTAGCCCCGCATCGATAGCATTTTTCATATTTTTCAACGTGTACTCTGATATTCGTTTCAACTTTTCCATATAAGTTCCTCCTTTATTGACTTGATGTGCCCAACGACGTAATTGCTGGACCGATTTCACTCTTTTGAATTTATTGGAAACAGTTTTTATAGACAGATTTTTCTTTGTTTTTGCACTCCTCCAGTATTCGACTGCTCTTTTTTTATAGTCATAATCTACAAGTTCCTCATCCTCTGAACAACTATCAGATGATTCTTTATGATGTGTTTGGAATTCTGTATCCTCAATTGGTATCATTTCGATGTCTTTGTATGGCTCTTGGAAATCAAGAGTTGATTCTTCAATAATTTCCATCCCATTATATTCCTCCATAGTTCGTTGCAATATATTCTCGAAATGAGTTGCCAATTCCCGTTCTTCATTAGTCACAGGGGTTTCGCCATGATTCAGCACTTCAAATGTTGCCATGAGGATCTTAATAACGTGTATAGGATTGAATCTCATGATGGAAAGAATTCGGAATATACGATTAACAAGAGACAGTTTTGCCGTGATGTGTTTACGTAAACTGAACGCTGCGCAAAATGGAAGTGAATAATATTCAGGGTTATCAATAATACATGATTACTGCATGATGGATTACCTGTTTTTGGATATAGGTGACGCGTGCACGGCTATTTGCATTTTGTTCGGATTTATTATCGCTTTCAGTAGTGTGTTATCATCACATATATACTATAATAATGAAGTCCCTTAGAACCATTAGCCCGGTTCCTCCGACATATTTAGCAAAAATTCCGATTATTTAGCAAATTTTTTTTCGTACTCGTCACTGCTTTTTCTTCAAATATAACCACCCTGTTGCTGTACCTGAAGAAAAAGGAAATCATGTTCCAGAGAATCTTTTCTTTGATCTATTTTTATCGTTATTCGTTTATCGCCGAATTTAGGAAAAATATCATTTTCACGTGCGGATTATTGAAATCAAAATTGAGGCTTGGGATATCTGGAATCCAATTTTATTCTTTCATAAAAAGGGATACTGTATTATTTCATATCTCTTGCGCTGCAATCATTTCCGTGAAAGCCAATAGTTGTTTGATAAAAAAATATCATTTCGCGGGGGTAATTACCCCGTCAACTTCAACCCCGAGAGGAACTATTATTGGATATTCTCACGATTTCTCATAAGCTATACATTACCTCAATGGAATGAATAAATAACCCCACCACCTTGGTGGATGATGTTGCCAGGAAATTATTTTTTCACCCTAGAAAACTCCAGTTCTGGGGAAAAACTAAAAACAGCCATTCCGCATTTTTCCATGTTCCATCCAACGCAGTTGGTTTCATAAAATTCTGAATCATAGTTTTTTTTTTTGAAAAATCAAGTCTTTACAGGGATAGTTTACCCTCCAAATTTCAACCCCCGGAGGAACTATCAGTTGTGATTTTCATAATTCTTCACGAGCTATTTATTCCCATAATGAACATTTACGAAAATTCCCTTCTTATCGGTGGAATTGAAAAATCACCTCCAAAAGTGGTCACGTTCTGACCATGGTTTCCCTTCTTAAAACTGCGTATCCGCTAATGAAAAAAATACGTGTTGCTTAGTTTCGAGTCCTCTACAACATATATGAGTTTCTTCGAAATCGGAGGGGAACACCTCCCTAGTGTTCCTTGTCAGTAAATAATTGTATAAATGTTGAACGCGAAGAATTGATAAGAGTTATACAGGAAAGACAAGTCAATAGAACCCGAGGCTCAAACACTCATTACGGTCATGGTCTAATCGGGAAACCGAGCGCAATAATCCAAAGGACCGAATACTCACAAGGATCATAATTGTCAAATCGGGATAACGACAACGGGGCCCTTAAGGGTCCGAAGGATTTTTATAAACGGTTGAATAATCACACAGGTCAAACGGCATTATACGGGAAAACGTGCAAACAGATGCTGAGGGTCAAACGATCATTAGGTCCATATATGAACCATTCCATGGAAAACCCTACTATTGCCTCGTGCATACATTTTAGATTGCTCTGAAATTTGCTCAGAAGTATATACTAGTAAAAAAAGTAGTCTTGAATTTTTATAGATTTTTCGGGGCTATCGTAAAACCCGTAGGCAATGTTCGATTTTTGAGCTTCTTTTTCAGTAATAATACCCCAAGAGTTTCATGATAGATTATGCGGGATTGGGACACAATAACTTAACACACTGTATTCGTTGAAAGAATATTTATTATAAAGGCACGTCTCTCTCCTCGCGTCTAGCGTCCAACACGTCACGAACGTGTAGCTCACACGTTACAACCGACCAGGGACGAGATCTGCGCATACGCACGATCTTGTCCCTCCTTTCTTAGCCCAAGTAGCACACTTGACTGCGATTTATCTGCAAGCTATCTTTATCTGGGTAACTTGTAGATAACCCAAAAAAGACGCCAGTTTGATAACTGACAGCTACCACAATGTTCTCTAGAAGACGACTTTCAGTGGATATCGATTCGACATGACTAGTGATTGACTAAAAGTTATCAATTATGATGTGTTGTCTAGATATCGTTTTCCTGACATCGAAAAGATACCAATTGTATGTTGAGTTTTCGATACATCTGTAAGGAGTTTCTCCAAAGATATCTGTCGGGCACTACTACATGATGGTACCTTATTTTCCAACATTTAATGGGTAACGATTTACATGATAACTGTTCGATAAAATTCACAAGGATAACTGACAGTGATCATAGTGCATGACATCCAAGAGGTAACCGTGCTTTCGGTACCTAACCATTTTCCATATCCTGAGGAATCCGGATAGATAGTAACGACATTGCATCTGCAAGTGAACATTATGTTCCCGAATATATCTATCATCCGGATGCCTTTTTGTTATCATTCCAAAGGCGTTCATTGGCCACTAACTAGAGGTAACTATAGTGGTAACCAATGTTTTGGTAAACAGAAAGTCAGCTGATAGATACTTTTTTGTGATAACTTCTAGACTCATTTGTCCGGACCCCGGACTCTTCGCGAAGCTGGAAAACTGGGTCATTCGCCTTCTTGATTTACTGCTGTGATTACTTCTTTATTACTCTGATTTTGTCACTTTCCTTAAACAACGTTGAATTATTACACTTGTAAGTAAATCATCATTATTTATACTCGTTGAATTACAATTCTTTTCAATAATCAAGCTCTACAATAAGTTTATCTATTTGTAGGAGAAAAACACAAAAACGAGAATCGACCATTCCGTTCAGAGACAAGCTGATTAATCAATTATCATCGTTAATCCGACGAGTATCTCTACAACAATGTAAGTTATTCTTATTAGCTAAATGAGTTTTATTTCGCTGGTCAACAATGTTTATCAATACTTTGTTGAGTTGTATGGTGATTATTGGAACAATCATAACAACATGCATTGTCATAATTTTCATGGTACAATTGCGTAAAGTCAAACCCTTCAATGAACTGTCTCGTCGTCAACAATTGCGACGGATTCAAATGATGACGAATAATGATCTCAGACAAATGCAAATTCTATTAGACAATCATCCAAATAATATTATATTACGACGAGATTACCTAAATTCTCAAGAACGAAATAACGCAAATCATACCATCGAAAAATGTTGCCATAATAATATTTTAATCACTCCGTCCCAAAAGCTAACTTACTGTAATGATATTAATAGTGAAACTACTGGTGTCTATGAGATGAATTATCGACCAAAATTAAATTGTCATTATAATCTAACTGAGATTCGGAACGATTGCATTGGAGATATTAATTTTATGGAGGATAATTATAATTATGATGACAGTGATAGTGACGAATGTGAATATCCAGATTCATCTCATGAAATATCTGAATTTCATTTTCCCTCATTTTTGCAAGAGTGGCATTTAAAATACCGCGTGGGCCATAATGCTACAGATACGTTATTGCACGGTCTTCGTTTAGACGGTCGTAGAGATGTACCGTTAACGGCTAGAACACTATTGAAAACTCCCAGAAAAATCGATTGTCAAACATTAAGCGATGGTACTTTCTCGTATTATGGATTGAAGAAAGCATTGACGGATTTATTCTCGCACATAAACATTTTATTATTGCCTCAGAATTTAGAGATATATCTGCACGTCGATGGCATGAGTGTTTCGAAAAGTTCAGAGATAGAATTCTGGCCAATTCTGGGTAAATTGTTGAATACACCTTTAATACAACCATTCGTCATTGCAATCTATTATGGTACGAGTAAGCCGTTCAATGTTACCGAGTTTTTCTCAGAATTGATGACCGAATACATGATATTGAAAAATGAGGGCTTCAATGTTAAGAGTAGGCGTTTCACCTTAGAAATAAAAGCTATCTTAGCAGATACCCCGGCTAGAAATTTTTGTCGATGTTTTCCACCACATAACAGTCGATGTGCAGATTGTATATAAGAAGGATTAACTATAAATAACCGTAGAGTGTTTCTCGAAATCGACTCTCCCACAAGAACTGATGAAACATTCCGATCCGGGATCCCCCAGAAATATGTTAATTCTGTATCGCCATTGGAAGATATTGGCATAAGTATGACGAATCAGTTTCCCCTAGACTCAATGCACCTTGTTTACTTCGGAGTAATGAAAAGGTTACTGAAAATCTGGATTTGCCACTGGAAAAAGTCTGTGCATTCATTTAACATTATTAATGAATTGTATTGTTCATTAGCCTCATGTATCACATGTGATTTCGCAAGAAAACCTCGTAGTTTGGACGCCGTTGGTCAGTGGAAGGCGACAGAATTTCGTTTGTTTCTGTTATACTTAGGCCCCATTTTTCTCCAGAGTTGTCTCCCTGAGGCTCATTTAATGCATTTTAATGCTTTAAATTGCGCAATAAGGATCTTATGTGATCCGAAAGAATATCGGAGAAACAACAATTATGCTCATCAGCTTTTAGTTTACTTCGTCAAAACAATGAGAGTTTTATATGGGGATAGACATATAGTATTCAATGTTCATAACTTGATACATCTCGCGCGTTATGCATTGCTGTATGGCCCTCTCGACTCATTTAGCACTTTTTGTTTTGAAAATTACTTACACTCAATCAAATTATCATTGAAAACAGGGTATCTCCCTTTACCATAAATAATGAAACGCGTTACTGAAAGAATGCAAAATGAAAAACCTACGGTAAGAGTGTCAGAAAAAAAAATCCGTCTAAAAGCTGAAAACAAAAAAGAACTCCCCGTTGGATATCGTGAGGCTTATTCTGCGATTGAATTCTCAAATTTTTTTCTAACTGATAAAGTTCCCAATAATTGTTGTTATTTAGAGGATGGTAGCATAATCTTCATCAAAGACATTTGTTATCAGGGGTCAGTACCTGTAATTCGCGGTCACAAGTTACTGGACATTGGAGGCATTGATTATTACCCTTGCGATTCGAAACTTACGGGAATATTCAAAATAGATCAATTAACTGTAGACTGTATCACGATACCAATCCGACTAATTGTTGGAAAAGGTCTTGCAATACCTTGGATTGATGTGGGTTATGTGTTACCCATTATCCATTCTGATAATTAGATTTGTTGGGGTGCTTCTTCAACTTTTCGCCATTTGTCATAGTTGTTCGATTGTTGGTAAACCATGTCTCATTTAGACAACAAACAGAAGTCATCTTTCCATAAAACGAAACGAGCGAATTTCCCTCTACCTCCACGAGACTTCAATCCATCGAGATCACTACATATTACTGGTGAGATTATATTATATTTCAAAAATACTAATAGTAGCATACTCACTTTCGTAAAAATTATCTTTACTTTTTCTATCCTTATTCGGGAAAAATGAACACAGAAATGGTTTTTTTTCTTCTTTTCTATCAGTATAAACCATTATGTACAAAAATATGTAAATATTTCGCTGAAGGCCCTCGGGATATGACCAGTTGCAAGTTCTCGCAGGGATTTGCAACAAATTTTGTTGAAAATAAAAATAAAAAATACTAATAGTAATAACGAATTTGTCTGATAATACTAACACTGAATCTCTAGAATAATCCTAAAAATAATAATAATAATAAATCATTTTCCTTCCAATTTCCAAGGCCCACCTATGAATCCACAAAAATCCAAGACTATTCCAAGTAAAGAGAATGATGCACCTTCATCACTGCTGGCACTTCCACTTTCCAGTCCACATCTTAGTCAGGGTAAGTTGGAAATGTCCCCTATATGTCGAATGTATTTTTAGTATATTCAAGTAACAGATTCATCATATGCATTGTTAGCAGCAGCTGATTTTTCATTGTTCTATTCAGGTGTACGGAGGAAGAAACGACTTGACAATACTACCACATCAAATAAGGTGACGAACACTCCCATGCCAGTATTTAAAATTTCGTCCAAAGTACTTGAACAATTGAATCAGAGTAAGTTATGAAGAGTTCACAATGCATTCGAAGAGTTCCGATTTGAATTGAGAAACACAGCGGAAAAAACTTGGAAAATTGACGCCCAAGAATTTCATAGAAAAATGAAAATCTATGACTTTTCTATTAAATATCTTCTATAGAAATGGCGCAAAAAACAAACAGAATTTTCCAACAGAATTCTAATAGAATCCCAATAGAATTGTTATAGAATTCCAATAGACATCCAATAAAATTCCAATAGAAATTTCTATTGGTTATTCTATTGAATTTTTTCATACGTGCAGTAATGGCCATAAATTCACAGATAATTTGCGACCTCTCGGAAGCCGTTTTACCGTTGGTGAGAATCAGAGACTGGTCAAAGTTAGCAGCGCACCTGGTGATAATTCCAACCAGCCAATACTTCCACCACTCGATTTGAACAATATCAATGAAGGCATTTCTAATGACGAAGACTTTGTAGAGGAAAATTATGAGGATCAGTTGGGACAATACCTGCAATTTTCTGACACACCTTCAAAGTCTCCAGACAATGAAACTGAGACAGAAGCGTTGGAGGAAACATCAACTTCACCGAGTCAGAATGTAGAACATCAAACACTGGGTAGAGTCGAGCCGATGGTAACAGACTTTGACGATGTCGAGACTGAAGTGTTTCCCACTTCCCGAAGATGTTGTATGTTTCACTTACCTCCACGTTATTTTTCTGTGAAATCTGATTTCAATGTTTAACAAATGTTTGATTTCTTACTAGCTTGTACCCCATAAATTTTGGAACTTCGAAATTATTTCGATACCACGACGAAGATGTTGTTGAATAAGATGAATGAGATACTGGAGAATCAAAGAACACTGGAGGCTCGATTCTGCATCAAGAGACATCTGAACTTCAAGGACAACGTTCTCAATCCACAACTGTTCCCTAATCTTCCCGTCGCTACAATGCCAGATTTGATACAATTGGAACAAGATTTGACTGAGAGTAGAGATCACCAGAATGAATTTGTAAATACTGAATATTTCAATGTATTTGTAATTGGGAAATAATTTGGATTGAATTGATTTCAGACGAAGTTACTTAATGATTTGGAGAAGGCTGTTGATTACAAAGAACTTGTTGACGTGGCCATGAAAAGAATCATGACAGACGAGATAGGGAAAGTGTGTTGTTGGACTGGTATCACGGAGGGATCGTGGAAATTTGAAGGCCGGACGCTTGCAAAAGCTGCAGTTGGTAAGGCTGATGATTCATCCAGATCATAATGTTTATAAATTTCATCTCAACTTTACTGTAATATTTATCTTTGTTATTGATACAGTGGTGCTGCAGCAGGCTTGCAAAGAACTGAAAGTGCCAGCATGCACTGACAAAGAAATCGAGAGGCGCATAGCTTATTGGCTGAGGAGATCAGGGGATCGCATAAGATCCAAGGAAGAAAGTGATAAAAAAAAACGAAGGCGTTTGGAGAAGACTCAGTGAAGCACCCCGACAATGATCATTAGAGAGCAAAACAATTTTTTTATTGAGAAAAAAAAGGTATAATGTGTTCGGATGTTTTTGTATGGCCGTTTAAGCATAATGAGAAAAAAGTTTTATCAAAAATTTATGGCATAATATCCACAGAGTTTGCTCCAAACATTATGCTAAAATGGCTATTGGATATGATAGAATACCTCTAAGTGACTCAACAATTTCTATGTGGAATGATGTTCCAAAAAAAAACTTAATGGGATGAAATCATAATTAGAAGATATACGAATTTGGCGAACCCGAATGGAAGAAATAGAATGTTAGATTTAAAAAAAAGTTGAATAGCGAGAAGTAATATCTGAATGACAGACAATTTCCTCATAACTTAATTCAAGAAATTCATTTGATATTGCATGAATAACTACGATATTGTTCAAATCATCGACAAAAGCAGAGTTTTTTTGAATCATTATAGTTTTCTCAGGCTCTTGGCGCAATCACCTTCTAGTCGCGTTATCATTCAATTTAGGAAACAAACACATCGTGAAATTATCAAATAACCACATTCTGCACTAAGATAAGTTCAACTCAACTCCCACACAACATCAGATGCTGTCATGAGGCATCCAATAACATCAGGGTCTAATGCTGCCACGAAGGAAGTCCAGAAGATTGAATTTATGCCATCAGCTATTGCAGTTATTTGATCATTTCACGATTTAGACGTTAATTTCAGGAATTAGATAATAACGAGATATTGGTACTAAATAATAACGTGACTAAAAATTGTTGGCGTCAATCTTTCAGGAAACTAAAACAATTGAGCAAAACTGTGCATTTTTCGACAATTTCATCAATTGTTATTTGTCAAATATTCTCCTAATTCTTTAACTTGATTTACCTCCATATGAATGATCTCATCCCTTAAACATCTAATGACTGGAATAGTATGAAAGTATTCAAATGTTTTTTGGAGATTCTTTTATCTATGCTTAGTCCTTCGCGGAACTGTAAATTCTCATGAAAAAACCGCGATAAACTTCATAAAACAATAAGAAGTTTGCGATTATGAGAAAGGACTTTGTAAATAACAAGATGGCATTGAGGAGCTTTGCCTGTTAAATTCTTGAGTCAAATCAGGAAATGTATGGAAAAAGTCCAAAATGCTGGTTTAATTATTTGAAAGATGAATGAGGCTTTACGTTATTGTTATCAATATCGAAAATTTGCTGAAAAAAAGGAAAAAAAACAAGAACCAAAACGAAGACAAAAGAAAAATGAAAGAAAAAACAATTCATGTCCTAAAAAATCCTTTTTTACGGCAGTTTTTTCATTTGTTTTTGTTCGTTTGAAAATAATTGATTATCATTATTATCTGTAAATAGAGATCCGCAAGATATAAAATAAGTGCGTTTTTTATGTTAATCAGGAGAAAAAAACTGATGATTGTGCAATTTGTACGAGCCATGCATGAAAATGAAAATGAAAAAAAATCATGTTCGACAAATTTCATTTTTTTTGCAGATTTTGTATTTTTTTGTTCTTTTGGAAATAATGGGTTGCAATTATTATCTGTAAAGCGGGATCTGCAAGATACAAAATAGTTGCATTTTTTATGATATTGAAGATGAAAAGATAGTAATTGTGCAGTGCGTATGACATGCAAAAAAACGAAAAAACAAAAATATTCATCGTTTACTTGACTGAATAGTAGTTTAGGTGAGATATTACTGTAACGTGTTCCAATGAAGGGCATTAATGTGCAACATTAGTTCATGTAAAATGTTACGTCGGAGGACAAAGAAAAAGGAAAATCCTCCGGATTAAGTGAAGATTTTTTCTCTATTTCTTTCCATCTTTCTTCACTAAGAAAATGATCATTATATCTCGATAAAGTTGATGGTATAATATTGTAAATGGTGATGTTAAAGGAGAAAGTTTGATTTTTTTTCAATAAAACTATTTTGCATTCTACAGTACATCTATGGTAACAATTTTTTTCAATGAAATGGAAGGAATTGTTACTATCTCCAATGCAAATGAGAAATTTATGTTATAATCTGAGAACAGAACTAAAAATGAGTTTCTAGTATTATAACAATTGACAGCTACTTAGTATTGATTATTATTGAGGAGTTTCAATGGTTGGAAATGCGGAAAAATTTTTCGTTCGAGAATCAGGGCTTGAATCCTTCGAGTTTGGGGTACCCTAAAAATCTTAAATTCCAACCAATCATAGCCATACATCCCGATCGGTAATGCAGGGATTCAGGATGCGTGGCTCTGATTAGTTGAAATTTAAGGTTTTTAAGGTACCCTAAACTCAAAGAATTCCACGCCAGATTGCAACATAAATTTTCGATTGCATTGGATAGTGACAATTTCTTGTGATCACCCACGACCCCCTCCCCTAATTCGCGATGATACCATGCGGATACCGCCATAGGCTGTCGAAGGGATGTCGAAACGGTGCCAGCAAGTAATCCAGTTGGCATATTCACGGTTCTTCCAGATAACTTCTAGATTATTCCTCTAGTTAACAATATGTTGACTGATTCTAGTCAACCTATTTAGAATTGCTGACATTTGATAGTTATCTTTCGGAAAGCTTCAAGGGCTGACATTTTGTTATCTCATTGTAACTGACGCAGGGTTAACAATTTGGGTGTCTGGCTGTGCAGACAATAGATATACTTTTTGGAATACGGCGGGGTAACTTTCAGGCATGTCTAGCAGATACCCACTATCTTTTAAAAAGAAACCTGAATGTCATCTTTCAGATAAATTTGTGCTACTTGGGTAGGGTACATTAATATGTCTTCAACAAGGGAATATATATATATATATTCCCGGTAGCTTAGTCGGTAAGAGTGCCCGGCGCGTATCTGGGAGACTCGGGTTCGATTCCCGGCTGGGTGAAGCGGAAATTTTTTCTCTCTAAATTCTAATTCTCATATATATATATATACATTTTGCACGCAATTACAACTGGCCTCCGCGACATCAAACAGACGTAGTCGCCTCCGATTTTTGAAAAATTTTCGGTCCCCCGCTCGAAAAACATACTCCTTCCGGGTTAAATCCCTCTGGGTTTTAACATCGCGAAATGTGTGTGGTGTGCGTGGCGTCCTGAACTCCAGAATTGTGGAATCGCCCATTTCAAAAAGTTGAGTTAAACCCAGAGGTACCTAGTCGCCTCCAATTTGACGCAGTGGTCTCTCAGAGAAAAGGCGAGTAGGATAGCCACATGTAGTGTATATGGAGGCGTATATTTACGCTGTGCATATTTATATATATAAAGAAATATACTTTTTGGGAAGTCCTTCTCGAATATTTCCAGTCCAACAGGGATATCCAAATGCATTCCATTCATAACTTCTTTCAAAATTTCCTTATAATACATGGAGATAATTACAATTTTCTTTGAAGATTCAAGATATTTTTATATTTTCATTCAGAAAAATCAAGTTGCTTTCTCCGGAAGGTAGATGAGACGATGCAACGTATATTGATTTATCAATTGATATGTCACAAGAGATGTATGTATTTACCTGAAATAACAAATATATGTGGTATTCGTGAAGTGAAAAATAATATAAATATATATTTTTTTTTTACTCAGCATAGCATCATTTTTTTCTCTTTTACAAAGGAAGAAGGAAGAAAAATTACGTCTTCGGTCAGTTAAGAATTTCTTTCCAAAAGTTCTCTAAATTTTTTTAAAAATATTACAGCTCTTTTTTTTGAGTAGTTTTTATTTATCCCCTTGTAGATTGTATTTTTTGACCTATGAATTGGTTTGAATTGATCATTCGTTATGACAAATTTGATATCTACTATAATATTTTTCAATTCTTTCAATTAATATAGTTACTATTGCATCCACAAGGAGTTCATACACGATGAGAAATTATAACATTCAAGGACATCCAACGCCGCTCCTGGCTAACCGTAGTTTTTTCTCGGGGTTCCGTTAAGATTGTCTTCAATGTTATTCTTCTTTTTGAATCGGATGATAACTCTTTGTAAATGATTCTTTGCACACGTAATTCTTGATTACAGTACTCCAAAAAAAAAAAAAAAATTCCACGAGAATTCTAAGGTAATTAGAATTTAGAGAGAAAAAATTTCCGCTTCACCCAGCCGGGAATCGAACCCGGGTCTCCCAGATACGCGCCGGGCACTCTTACCGACTAAGCTACCGGGAACCACAGAAATTCACTCTCAAATTCACCTCATACCCCGCCTAACCTCCTTTCGGCATTAAAGAATTCTAAGAGAATTAGAATTTAGAGAAAAAAATTTTCGCTTCACCCAGCCGGGAATCGAACCCGGGTCTCCCAGATACGCGCCGGGCACTCTTACCGACTAAGCTACCGGGAACCACAGAAATTCACTCTCAAATTCACCTCATACACCGCCTAACCTCCTTTAGGCATTAAAGATGCCATGGGAGTCGTTGACTCCCAAGGTAAATTTTCAATGATTTCCATGATCGTACTCGTGATAGAGCTACATATAATTGTCCCTGATTGAAGACTTCATTCAGAAGATCAACTCCAATTTTGTCAAAGGTTTGACCTTGTGATTTGTTAATCGTCATGGCAAATACTAATTTGATTGGAAATTGTCGTCGAGGAAATGAAAATGGGTATTTATCTTCACATGTCAAAGTAATGGGATTAAGAAATACTATTTCTCCTGCTTTATCGTAGCAGATTTGTTCCCGCTTCTAATAATAATAGTCAGATACCATTGACTAAACCTTCATTAATATTTAGATTTCTTATCAACATGAGGATCGAAAATCGTCGTAGCCGTAATTCATATGGTGGAAGACTGTTTGGAGATAACGAATTCGAGTATTTTGGTACTAAATCATGAACAATTCTATCATTTTCGTTACAGTGTTCTACACTATCAACACTTGTGTAGACATGTTCAGTACTGAAATTCAATAATTCAACAACACGTTTGTTGATTTCATTAACATCTTAATTTCTTGCAGCTAATTTGGCGTATTTTTTCAAGCTTCTTTAAATTCCTCATCTTTCAGCATATGCTTATAAATATCTTTCGCTATATCGATGTCTTCGTTATATGTACAACTCCGAGGTAATTTTAAATTGTTTTCATCATCATTCATATCTCCAGTTCCAACTTTTAGTAAGAATTCAGAAAATTCTATTTCTGAGGGTAGAGTGCGCATATTTATCGTTAATTTGAATTATTTCAATAGTTCCCACAATGAGCTGAATTTAATTGATCGATTCACAGTTTCACTGCGAGTATCGCGGATATTCACTGGAAGTAATTGTCTAAAATCACCACCTAATATAACTACTATTCCTCCAAATGGTAGTGTGTTGTCCATGATCTTGTAAAATATTATTAATTATTTCCAATGCATAGCGAGGTGCCATGGGAGCTTCATCCCATATGAAAAGATCTGTTCCCTTTAAAATATTAGCCTCCTTGGTTCCTATTTTGATTGTTGAGGTAGAATCGGCATATAATGGTACAGGCAATCCTAATGTCTTATGGACTGTTTTTCCATTTGGTAGTAATGTGGCTGCGATGCCCGTAAAAGCCATGGTACTCACCATCTTTTTTTCCTCAGTAAGTAAATGCCATAACGTGATGTACAAAAATATTTTTCCGGACCCACCTGGTCGGTCTACATAGAATGTTCTCTCTTGATTGGAATCATCCATGCTTCGAAGAATAGTATCTATTATAATTTTTTGTTGCTCATTCAATTTTCCATACTGCGTCAATTCGACTTTCATAATTTCATGATAATATTCTTCATCTATTTGGATTACATCAATTTCAGCAATCGGTGACATTGATGGATAATCCTTTTTACTTTTTCCTTCCTTATCTATGAAAATGTAAATTTGTCGTAGAGCTTCATTTTCTGCTTCAATAGGCTTCATCCAACGTAGTAAATCTTCAGACATGTTTTAAATTCACCCCATAATTCAGCTGGATACAATGGATTGGAATGTATCAATATACGTGTGAATAATCTTCGCATTTGTAGAGGCATCATCCAGACTTCTACTTCATGCACAGCTCTGTACCATTCGGAATCATCAGCGATTAAACCTCGTCTAAGGCAAGCTTCAGTAAAAGATGATGTTATTTCTCCATCAACTATCCGTAATTCTTCATAACCTCTCGCGCATTTCACAGTTAGCAATAATAATCGCAAAGGAAATAGTTCTGTTTGTGAAGGGCTCACTGACTAGATTCTCCCTATAGTTTTGAATGCACTCTTCCTTTTTCGCCATTTTGTTATACAGGGTGTCCCATAGTATGTGACAAAAGTAAATTGCGAATAATTTGAATACCGTTAAGTGTAAATAATTGTTGTTTTTTTTATTGTATACAGAACATTCGGCAAATTATAATACAATCCCTTCCAAGTGTCCGCCATCACTTGTACTACAGAACTCTATCCTACGCTCGAAGCTGGTATAGATGCGCTGTATTATGATTGCATCAATATTTCGGACAGCATCCCGAATTGCGTCTTGCAACTCTTCCACAGTCGTCGGATGCTTTTCATAGCACTTGTTTTTGAGAAAACCCCACAGGCAAAAATCACAGGGATTTAAGTCAGGACTGTAAGGCGGCCATTCCATGCCCCCATGGGCATACTTANCCCCATGGGCATACTTAGGGTAACCTAAACCTAACACACGAGTGCCGTAAACGGAAAAAAGTGTTTCAAATACTCCAGTAGTCCTGTGTGGGGCGGCACCATCTTGCATGAAGTAGAAATTCTTGACTAATTGATTTTTTCGTGCCCAAGGAAACAAGTTCTTTTTCAAGAACTCACAGTAAATGTCAGCATTAATTTTCCGACTCTTGAGGAATTGAAGGAAAACACCCTTTATGGTAACTGCCGCCCACGCAGTAACTTTTTTTGGGTGTGAGGACTTGGTTTCAACGACGTGAGGTGACTCAGTCCGCCAAAAGCGAAAATTTTGTTTATTTACCAAGCCACCTAAGTAGAAATGTGCTTCATCAGAGCAGATGATATTCTGTGCCTTCATCCACTTGGATTCAAAAAGATTGTAAAGTTCTTGGCAAAATTCCACACGACGAACCATCGCTTCTTCAGTTAAAAATTGATGTACAGAAATTTTGTAGGGATGGAAGTTTAAAAACACTTTTAAGATACGGTGAAGTGAAGTTCTCGAGACTTTCAAGGTTTGGGAAGCCTTCCGAAGAGTATCATTTGGATATTTTTTGAAATGTTCTTCAGTTGTGAGGATAACCTCATCTGTGGTTACAGTAGGTGAAGGGCCAGGATTCTCATGCCTCCTATCGTCTAGTGTACCGTATTGATCAAATTTCTCAGTTAACCTGAAAATACCCATGAATTGATCGAAAAATGCGTAAATCTTCAAAAAAAAAAAGAAAAAAAAATTTTGGTTATCTACTTCATTCACTCTATTTATCGTCTGAGACACGAATCAGACATTCCAGTGTGTGTGCCATACTTGGAATGAAATGCTCTTATTGCTGCAGTAGTTGAATCTCCTGTTCGGTAATATGATTTGATGACGAATGTTTTTTGTTCAATGGTTAGGTTTTCTAGTTTAGTGCTCTAATTCGCGAGCGACTGAAGTATGGATGAAATTTGCGGAGAGTCTCCACTTCAACCATACATTAGACTTTAGACTGCGCTGTCACCTTGCGGTATACAACGCAATTTACTTTTGTCACATACTATGGGACACCATGTATATTTGTTATTAATTTTCTCTTTATGAAAAACGTAATGACCTGGTATTTCAGTGTAGAGTCATTGATGTACACTGTCATGACGTTTATTGAGTTCAAAGTAATCTAAGAGCATATTCTTTTGTTCTAAGATATGATTGAGTGTAAATTTTTCATCACCTGAGTGGATTGTAATGGTTTGTTGATTTGGTAGATGTATTGGCATGCGGATAACTGGATGGCCTTTATCGTGTAACTTTTTACCCAAAATTCTATAACATGCTTCCACAGGCCCTACATAGCGAGCTTCAATATGTTCATTGATTTCATCATGAATAACTCCTTCAACATTCGTTGCTTCTCCTCGGATATTCAATGTAGGAGCATCATGACGTTTGTAGATATATTTAAAGAGGTACTTTACAGATCATAATATTTTCCGGTATTTTCTCTTTGATAAGAAGGATATCCTGAAGGATATCTTCATCCATGGTGGTTTCTGCTTGAAATGGTTTTGGAAAATGTTTTGAGCATTTACCGTCTTTTAAACACCAATCTCCACGAGGTCCGTGAATCATATTACGCATAACAATATCATGTAACACTCGTAATGTAACCTCGAGCTACAATATCGGGTCCATCTTGTGGCTGTTTACCAATATCTAAACTCTCACGAATTTCGCGCCAATTTGGATTACATGTCATTGTGATAAATAAGTCGGGTTTACCAAACTTTCGAACTATAGCCATAGCATCTTGATAATTTTGAGCCATATTTCGTGAAGAACCGATGAAAGTTGATGGTAATATTATCATTCTTTCAATCTTCGCATTGCTTTCTTCTGCTTTGTACTTCATGTAATCAATGACACCTTGATAACTTTCTGATCTTAATTCGTTTTGATGAGTCCGGGAATATGTGATTTGATCTTTTTCAATTTTCACATAATTATCAACTATCCATTGTTGAAGCAAACGACCACCATGAAGAATCGGGTTGAATTCATCTCGTATTGCAATTAAATTCTTCAAATAGCCAGTTCGCGTAATTCTTCTGTTGCTATCTAACCTTTTCATGTTACAATGCCAACCAGAAGTTCCACGGGGATAGAAGAGGGGATAAATCCATGGTTCAACCCTTTCATCCATAGAACTCACAAATTCTAATTTCTTTGTACATTTATTACGGATGGTAACATATATATCTGGAATTTCTCCATCAGCAGTTGTAGTGAATACAGCTGCCACTTCATTGCAGCGTTGCGGATTGTAACGGCGAGCATCAAGTCCTGACTTAGGTATGAATGTTATCAATACTTCTAGGATTGGTCTCGATTTTCATTGCATACGACGTATTTTCTCTCCCATCATTCTATAAGCTTTAGCGTAATCATTTTTACCCATTATTTTATTCAAAATCTTCAAAAATTCAGGTATTAATCCAGAAAATGGGCCAAGTCTAATTTCGTTTGCTTCTGATGGGTCCAATATGCATAATTGTCCATAACTTGCATTCGTATTTAGTTCTGGGTATGGCGCTGTGCTTATTTGATAGTAAATGTTGCCCCTCACTTTGAAAGAGTAAGGACCAGCCCGTCTTCCACAGAAATTCATTAAATTTGCATTGAAAGATGCGAAGGAAAAGGAAGTATTATAAGCACGAATATTATTCAGAAACTCATTGGAATGAACGTGAGTTATGTTGAACAATGATTTTAATTCTTTCGGGAAGTCCTTGAATGAACATTTTTCAACACCCCCATGACTGCAACAATCATTAAATGACAGATTTCCATTAGCGAGTATTTGCCCTGGAAAGTGTTTGGCCTCACAATGTTCACAACGAGCATTCATTTCTCCCAAGTAATTTTCAATAATAATTTCTTCAGTTTGATTATTAGTTTTTCGTTTAAATCTGCGTCGATATTTGGTGACTCGTTCAGATATTGTTTTTGGTTTTTTCTTAGATAGCTTGTATTTTAAACGCCGCCTTCTGTGATTAGCTGTGCTCCTTTTCTGTCGTTTACTTTTGCTATGTCTATTATTTATCTTTCGAGCGCGGGTCATTATAAGAATTTTTAATATATGAAAAGAGAAATACAAGAATAGTTTATAATCCTTACCATTCCAAATTCAATATGACAATTCTGATCCTTACAATAAACTCTAATTCGATTCATTATCAATCATATGTCATTATAGTTTCTATTCATATTCCATTTAACAGTTATTTGCTGTTTATAGTCCTTCCTTTCAATTTTCTGTTATTTATCTGTCTTTAAATTCTAAAAAGTGAAAAGAGATGTCAAAATGATGAAAAAAAGGTTTTATATTTTTAGGGACAAAATTGAGAACTTCTCTTTTAGGATGTTAGGGCGTTACACCGAAAAAAGTGAGAAAAATCTAAATTTTTTTTTGTATTTTTTTCCCTAAAAAAATTCAGTAAAAGTTTAAAGCACTTTAGAAAGCTTTTGTAGGAGATAATTGAGTTTGAAATTAACTTGGGTTCTTATGGGAAAAACTGGAAAAAAAATTCTTTGGCCAAAAAAAAGTGATAAAAATCTGAAACTTTTTGGGTATCCCGGGAAAAAATATTCTAATTTTTGGGATTAATTTTTACAACCATTAGGAAACTTCTCGATTTTTAAATAAATTATTTCACCCATCGAGTTTTAAAAATTCTCACTCCCGTTCAACGTGGCAATGCCGTATGTATTTCCCATGATCGGCGTGCGCCGCATACGCCCTATGGCACTCTGTGCAACATTGTCAAAGGTAGCGAGCTACTGCTAGTGAAAATTCTACAGCGCCGGGACTATCAGTGTTAGCTCAGACGCACCATTTTTTTCGTAAGCTAGAATGGGTTGTAATGGTCTAACATCCTTAAAAAAATGAAAATAAGATAGTCGATTTCACTCCTAGGACAGTAAAGTATTTCCTGATCAATGCCACTTTATAGTCCAAGCCGAAGGCTAGGATTATAATTGCATGAGTCGGGAAATACTTTATTGGCCGTCGAGCGAACGAAATTTTACGTTAAAAGGCCCGAAAAGCCTTTAGCGGTGTATCGGTCCTAGTAACGTAAATAAAATAGGCTCCGTCCTCGCCTATTTTTGTGAAGCACAACCACAGCAGTTACTCCCCCATAATCAATTTGAAGAACGTTTGAAAAATGGAATCCATAAGACTATATGAAATATATTTCCATTCCCCTATACTTTCTATGAAGTATAATAATCATAACAACAAACTTTGTTTTCTTTCAGATTCAGAAATAATTAGTTCAATTTCATGATTCTTATTATATCCAATAATCGTATAGAAAAAATTCATATTCCTGATATTTGATTTGATTTTGAAAGGATAGGAAGAACTGAAAGAAGTAATGCAAGATAATCAGTCATCATCCTCATCGTCATCTTCTTCTAATTCTTGTCTTTTATTATATCCGGATCCTGATGGAGTGCTGTCAACCTTCTAATTTTCTTTTCCCATTTTCCTTTCTTTTATCTTTCTTTGATGTGTAGAGGTTAAAGTAAGTTGTTGGTTGGCCAAAGATAAATTCTTCTGAGGCATAGCTCTATCATCAATTTTGGTAATGTCATTAAAATTTTCAACGATAAACATGTAATTATGTATTGAAAGAAAGAATCAGAAATGATATTCAGTATTGATATTGTATAGGGTGTCTCACTACTGAAATTTAATCTGAATAGAGGTATCGAAATGACCCTTAACTCTTTTATTTCAACTCTGTAGTCCATTTCCTTCTATTTTTAGCTTCTACAAAAAGCATGTAACTTTTATGCCATGGTTTTTCTTCACTTAGGAATAGCCACAAGTCTATTTTTACGTTCCTCCCCCCTGTAGCGCCTCGCTATATCCACGCTCATGTGTCAATACACGGATACAACAACGCGTGCAGTTGAGACGACTGGACATCAGTGACATCATCGCTCTCTGTCACGCGCCAATAAAATGTATACTTCTTACTCGCACCTATTATAACGCGTATCCGAATTCTCGCTTTTTGCGAATATTATATTCAGTCCGGCACTAACCGCCTATTACTCAACAAGTCGACCACCTGACTTGCTTTTCACTTTTGTATATATATATTTCTAGACGCGATTGAATAAACGACAATTAAGACAACTAATTGTTTAGTAGTGGATTGATTAAACTTCCCGACAACACCTCGATCCCTACACCCCCACCCCCAGAATCCAACAGAATTGATCTCTTAACTCTGAAAATTGTTAAGAGTTCAGAGAGCATATGAAGACCCTCCACCCCACTCCCAGAACCCAACGGAACTGATCCCTAAATTCTGAAAACTGTTAAGAGTTTAGAGAGCATATGAAACCCGCCCCACTCCCATCCTCCCAGAAGTGACTGACATTAACCCCCAAGAATGTCAAAAATTGGAAAAACACAAAAATTGAATGTTTGAAGATTCATATCTCAACAATTCGCGTGGAAACAATACACGTTCAGTAGTGAGACACTTTATAATTAGAAACATCAATTACTTTCTAATTGGAACTTCCCCAACATCTCTATATGATCGCCGATTTTAAAAGGACTGGAAAAACGTTTTGGAAATTTCGCAATTTTAACTGGCAGTTTGATTTGATCTTCGGCTATTGCACGAAAACAGACATTGTAGTCAGAATTTTTATTATTGACCATCACCGCAGAATTTGTTTTTATATATCCAGTAACACCTACAATTGATGAAACATATGATGACTTCTCTCAATGGATATAAAATCATGAAGCAGTTCAATTTCAATTTAAAAGAAATGAAATTTTCGACAGTCTATGTCGATTATATTCCCTGGATCAGACAACGAAATTTTTGGGATTGGCCCTAATTGGGGTTTAAACTGTCCTAGAATTTTGACTTTTGAATTCGAATAAATATTCAGTTGTACATTGCGCCGGGAGGTGTTATTAAATCTAGGATTCGATTCCTTTGTACACGCACCATTGATATGTACAACCTATGAATTTAGAAGCGCTTAGAAACGATCAAATGATTACCATGAAATATTAGGGTAATTGATTTGAAGAAACGAAAAAAAAATTACCACATGCTTTTTAATTTTTGGTTCAAGTTTTTCACCAATCTTGCCCCATGCAACAATTTTGATAGTTGTTTGATCATTATTATTGACAATGAATGATAGTACATTGCCAGTCCGCCGAGCCAGTACTCCCTCGGTACTTTGTACATATCCTACCAATTCACTGTGAATGAACACACATCGAGAATTAGTAATTGTTCTTCCTTCGTTTTTTTTCTTCAATGAAAAACCTTGCCCAATAAACAAATAAATAAAAATCATTCATTGTCTCGAAAACTCCATCAAAACGAAAACGAATGGACTGCCTGGGAAATATTTTTAAAAACCCCTCAAAATCGAAAATCTTACATTTGAAAAATTTCTCACAATTAAAAAATTATCGTCAGAAGTAGATGGAGCTGAAGGAACCCTAGAAGTTGAAGAGACCCACAACAAATCCGGAAAGAGTTTTAAATCACAAAAAGGTGTTTCTTCAATGAAAAACCTTATACTAGAATAAACAAATAAATAAAAATCATGTGGAATCATAAAAAGATCTCAATTAAGCCTTTCTTCTCTTTCTGAAACTCGATTGTTTTGCTTCGGAGAAAATCAAGTAATAATAATTGCAAATTTGGCCAGAATCGCAAAGCTTTATCAATCAGACCTAAGCAGAATCTTAAAAAATCATTCATTGACTCGAAAAATTCATCAAAACAAAAACGAATGGACTGAGTTTGAAAACATTTTTAAAAAACTCATCAAAAACGAAAATATTAAATTTGAAAAATTTCTCACAATTAGAAAATTAGCGTCAGAAGTAGATGGTGCTGAAGGAACCAAGAGGTTGAGGAGACCCACAAAAAATCCAGGAAAAGTCTTGAAAAATAGTCAAAAACAAAATGAAGATGAAGAAGCTAAAAAATCTGAAGAAACCTCTCCCCAAAAGCGCAAATCACACTCAGACTTGAAAAATCATCATCATCATCATTAGAAGGTGAAGAAGCCTCTGAGGCCAAATGTTGAAAATTTCGACAATTCTCTACGTACCACAATCCACCGAAATTTTTAAAATCGAAAAATAATGATAAAATCATTGGGGGACGTCTCAATCCTATCCATCTGTTCCTGAAAATACCAGAAAACTCTTCCTCAAAAACGAACTTCTTCTTCACAGTCGAAAATCATTATCATCAGAAAAAGACGAAGCTGAAGAGACCCCGAAAGCTGAAGAAGACTTTTCTTTCCGAAAACAAACATCTTTTAGAATCTTTCATTATGATGGCTTCCGGGTGGATGCCACGTCTAGATTCAGCTTTTTGCCGACGATTTGCAAACACTTCAGTCTGCATCATCAGGGCTAGGTTGCTCCGAAACTAAAGCTCCCCGTTGTAAGGAAGTCCTTATATACCCCCTGACCCCTGGAGGGGGTAGGTAGAGTGATGGGGGGTATCCCAGCCAATCAAGATGTTTTTAATTGATCAGCTGGTCAATTGAAAAACCGGGAGGATGGTATGCCAAATTGGATTGGTTTGGTATCCTCCATCTCTATTAAGAATGTTCGGATGTTTTTGGATCTCAACACCTTCGCGATGTTTTATGGCGAAATATCCTTATGAGCTGGCAAGCATTTCTGTCTTTTCACATTGGATAGAGTGTCCAGTGTCCATCCAATGTTCAGCCAGTGCAGATTACGAGATATGGCCATTTTTTGCACATCGTTGATGTTTTGTGAGCCGTGGTACTGATCCTCCTCCCGGTTTCACCAATGTACACTTTTCCATAAGAGCAAGGGATTTTGTACACCCCTGGTAGACTAAGTGATGATCTCCGATCCTTACTACTGGGGAGCATTTGTCAAATTTTCGTTGGTGATTTGAAAATTTTCCTGATGTCATGCTTCTGTAGTACCTTGCTAATGCGATCGGTCGTACCTTGAAGATACGGGAGAACAGCCGTTTTCTGATGTTCTACTTTATCAGCAGCTTCACTCTCAGCTGATTTTTTGTTTTTCAGCCTGTGCAAAACATGGTGGACTTGTTTGCTCTGGTATCCATTATTATTCAATGCTTTATCCAGATGTTGAACTTCGGCTTCCAGGTATTTAGGCTGGGAAATAGTGAGAGCTCGGTATATAAGAGAGCTTATCACCGAGTTTTTTTGAGAAGGGCGATGGTGGTGTGAGAAGGCATGGAGGTATCTGTCTGTATGTGTAGGTTTTCGGTAGACTCGGTGACGAAGACTTCCGTCCTCATTACGATGCACTAGGACATCTAGGAAGGGAAGAGACTTCTATTCCTCAATCTCCACAGTGAATTTTATGCTCGGATGTTGTGAGTTGATAAAATTCAGGAACTGAGGCAACATGTCTGCTCCATATTTCCAGAAGACGAAAGTCTCGTCGACATACCTGAACCAAACATAGGGTTTAAGAGGAGTTGATTTACACATCAAAGCTAACCAAAAGATCTCCTGGACTAGTTTGAATGTGAGACAGTTTGTTCACGAAGTCTTGGGAGTTTTTGATGTGGGAACTATTCTGACCCACGAGTGCTTGGAGTGGTCTGGTCAGATAGCGAGCTAATTGGTACGTGGGGGCACCAATGTTGCTCACTATTGGACTAAGGGGGATAGTCTCTTTGTGAATTTTTGGGAGACCATAAAGTCTGGGAGAGAAGGATTCTCGGGGACTAAGGATTTTTTTGGGTTTCGGGAGAGCGATTAACTCCTCCATCCGGGCCATTAACGGTCATAAATTAGCAGAAAATGAAATAAAATTCAGTGATTCTAATTTTGCCAACGTTTCGAGCACTATGTGTGCTCCTCATCAGGGCAATATTTATTTCTGTTGGAAACAAAATTAAATACAAAACCAATTAGTCATATAATATGCTATTACAGATTATTAATAAAATTTTCCTTTTTTAACGAAACCAATATGTGCAAGCTTCAAAACAACCCGCTTCAAATTAGCAAAAAATTAATTAAACGTCAGAAAAAATACCGGGTCACTTTAACCTCAAAAAAGAAAGTTCGTGCTTGAGCTCATTTTAATGCGTTTAAAAATTTCATTTGTTGTAAGAATAATCCTTAACAGCAAAAATAAGTTTAAACCATGTGCTTACAATTGTATGGAGACAATTGTGCAGATGAAGAAAGCTATTGTTTTGAACAAATTTTCTAATTATAAAAACATAAATACCTGTTGCTATTCGTGCGGAACAGAAAGAAAGTTACATAAATTATCACTAGAGTGCATGAGCAAATGCTAATGGCGCCAATTGATCTTTCTCTTTTGAAAACTAAAATGAGTTTGAACAATTCAATTATTATAAAAATTAATCAATCTATCATAAGAATTACCTATCTTTTTACAGTCATTTATAAAATTTACAGTCCTGTTGTTAAATTTTTTAATGTAAAACATTTCCAGAATATCTAAATTATCTTTTCCACGAGTAGTTCCTAAAATTCTTGATTTATTAAAATTAAATTTATGTTTTGTGCTTTCTACATGAGCCGAAAGACCTGTGCGATATGTTTTTGGTTTATCCTCACTATATTTATGAACTTGTACTCTGTCTTTAAAATATTTTATCGTCTGACCGATATATAATTTATCGCAATTATTACAAGGTATTTGATAGACTACATGTGATTTCTTATTAATCTCAATTTTATCTTTCGTTGTGCCAAACATTCTTCCTAACTTATTTTTATTAGTTGAAATAACATTGATATCAAAATTAGAACAACATGATTTTAGATTACCAGTCAATTCTGAAGAAAAAGGAACCACTAGAGTCTTTTTAAAATTAATTGGATCATTGGTCTTGTTGTTATTGTTATCATGAAGTAGTAAATGAAGTCTATTGCCAACTATGTCATTAATAAATCCAATCGGATAGTCATTGAAAATTAGTAACTTTTTAATGTAAGAAAAATTTAAATTCCAAAACCGCCTGTCCGAAATTTTAATTATTCTATCAGTCAAATTAGTAATAATGTTCCTTTTTTGGTACATGGGATGCATTGAATTGTAATTTAGTATCCTACCAGAATATGTAGGTTTTTTATACCAGTTAAAAATTAACGTGTCATTTTCTTTAATAATTAAAACATCAAGAAAAGGTAATCTATTATTCTGCTCAGTTTCATAAGTGAATTGAAGTCTAGGATGGTAACTATTGAATTTAATTAATGTTTGTAATATCATATTGTTCGGAATGCATGTAACAATATCATCTACGTATCGAAAGAAGAAAGGCACAGGAAATTCTAGATTTTTAATTACAGATTCTTCTAACTTAGCCATTACAATGTCAGCACAAATAGGAGCCAATGGAGAGCCCATTGGGAGGCCAAAAATTTGTTTGTAAAACCTTTTGTTGAAGGAAAAATACGTATTATTCATTATAATGTCTATTGCTTTGATAATCTCGGTATATGGTAAATTATGCTTTAATTCCTTCCTTCTCTCAATAATAACATCTGCGACTAACTGGGGTGGAACATTAGTATATAATGAAGTGACATCAAATGAGATTAAAATATAATCTTTCGGAATTATTATTGATTCCATTTTTTTAATAAACTCAAAGCTATTTTTAATACGTGAGTTGTGCTTTAGTTGTAATGGTGTTAAGATCTTACTGATGAACTTAGCCAAGTTATATAACGGACTATTAAGGGAGGATACAATAGGCCGAAAGCTTAATTGCGGTTTATGAATTTTTGGTAGAATATAAAGCTTAGAAATCACAGAAGTCTTTGCTACTAACCCATCATGCGTCAATTTTCCAATATATTTCTTTACTAACCAACTATTAATTAAATTATTATTAACCTTTTGCGTTGTCTCTGTATTATCACAAGGAGCTTCAAAATACGTGCTATTATCATTTAACATTTTTAATCCTGCATCAATGTAATCTGTTCTATCTAATAATACTGTTATCTGACCTTTATCAGCTCTAGTTAAAACGACATTATCATTATTTCTAATAAACTTCTCTAAATTAACAACATTTTTATCACGTTTTTTAGTAGTCAAATTATTCATGTGATCATGTAGACAATTAACGATAGACTCTTTAAATTTATCCGAATTATCAATATCAATATTTTTCGAAACTCTTTCTATTTCAAGTATATAATCTTGCAAATGAAATGTACTTAAATCCTCCTTAACAGCAAAGCCAGGACCAGCCTGTATTAATTCTAAAATATCATTTGGTATTTGTACCGACGATAGGTTTTTAACCCATTTTTCTTTGAACTGTGTTTTTTCTTTCATTAAACCCACAATTTTATGATTACTTAATGGACGGCCATTATTAAAACTATTATCTGTATATCTTCCTCTAAATTTCCCAATAAGAAGAGTGTTCAACTTATCATTTAATCTATCAGTTTCATTTTTATGATATTTGTTCAATGTTATTCGTTGCGTCGTAAAAAAGTTCTGAATTAAATAAGGAGGCAAAAATTCTTTGAGCTTATTTCTTAAAAATTTAATTCTATTTCTTTCAAAATTAAGACATCTAACACTGTCATTAATGGAGAAAACTAAAAGTTTGTTTTGAACTTGAAAAGACAGTCGTAAGTATTTCTGTCTAATCCTCTGGTTTTTAAAAAAGATACTAGGAGAGTGATTAACTTTAATAAAATTAGGTATTACACCTTCCTTTTGGCAAGCTTGTAGAAAATTCATCGATGTTATAAGTTTTACCTCATTTCTCAATGATGCCTTCAAGTCACTCAGTAGAGCAACAGACATTTGCCCAAAGTGAAATCCTATCCACTTGAAGAAAGAATAACCTTGTGCTCGGCCTGCACGATTCATAATGAAGATGATTTTCAACCGTTTTCTATTTAACAATGATTAACTCCTCCATCCGGGTCATTAACGGTCATAAATTAGCAGAAAATGAAATAAAATTCAGTGATTCTAATTTTGCCAACGTTTCGAGCACTATGTGTGCTCCTCATCAGGGCAATATTTATTTCTGTTGGAAACAAAATTAAATACAAAACCAATTAGTCATATAATATGCTATTACAGATTATTAATAAAATTTTCCTTTTTTAACGAAACCAATATGTGCAAGCTTCAAAACAACCCGCTTCAAATTAGCAAAAAATTAATTAAACGTCAGAAAAAATACCGGGTCACTTTAACCTCAAAAAAGAAAGTTCGTGCTTGAGCTCATTTTAATGCGTTTAAAAATTTCATTTGTTGTAAGAATAATCCTTAACAGCAAAAATAAGCTTAAACCATGTGCTTACAATTGTATGGAGACAATTGTGCAGATGAAGAAAGCTATTGTTTTGAACAAATTTTCTAATTATAAAAACATAAATACCTGTTGCTATTCGTGCGGAACAGAAAGAAAGTTACATAAATTATCACTAGAGTGCATGAGCAAATGCTAATGGCGCCAATTGATCTTTCTCTTTTGAAAACTAAAATGAGTTTGAACAATTCAATTATTATAAAAATTAATCAATCTATCATAAGAATTACCTATCTTTTTACAGTCATTTATAAAATTTACAGTCCTGTTGTTAAATTTTTTAATGTAAAACATTTCCAGAATATCTAAATTATCTTTTCCACGAGTAGTTCCTAAAATTCTTGATTTATTAAAATTAAATTTATGTTTTGTGCTTTCTACATGAGCCGAAAGACCTGTGCGATATGTTTTTGGTTTATCCTCACTATATTTATGAACTTGTACTCTGTCTTTAAAATATTTTATCGTCTGACCGATATATAATTTATCGCAATTATTACAAGGTATTTGATAGACTACATGTGATTTCTTATTAATCTCAATTTTATCTTTCGTTGTGCCAAACATTCTTCCTAACTTATTTTTATTAGTTGAAATAACATTGATATCAAAATTAGAACAACATGATTTTAGATTACCAGTCAATTCTGAAGAAAAAGGAACCACTAGAGTCTTTTTAAAATTAATTGGATCATTGGTCTTGTTGTTATTGTTATCATGAAGTAGTAAATGAAGTCTATTGCCAACTATGTCATTAATAAATCCAATCGGATAGTCATTGAAAATTAGTAACTTTTTAATGTAAGAAAAATTTAAATTCCAAAACCGCCTGTCCGAAATTTTAATTATTCTATCAGTCAAATTAGTAATAATGTTCCTTTTTTGGTACATGGGATGCATTGAATTGTAATTTAGTATCCTACCAGAATATGTAGGTTTTTTATACCAGTCAAAAATTAACGTGTCATTTTCTTTAATAATTAAAACATCAAGAAAAGGTAATCTATTATTCTGCTCAGTTTCATAAGTGAATTGAAGTCTAGGATGGTAACTATTGAATTTAATTAATGTTTGTAATATCATATTGTTCGGAATGCATGTAACAATATCATCTACGTATCGAAAGAAGAAAGGCACAGGAAATTCTAGATTTTTAATTACAGATTCTTCTAACTTAGCCATTACAATGTCAGCACAAATAGGAGCCAATGGAGAGCCCATTGGGAGGCCAAAAATTTGTTTGTAAAACCTTTTGTTGAAGGAAAAATACGTATTATTCATTATAATGTCTATTGCTTTGATAATCTCGGTATACGGTAAATTATGCTTTAATTCCTTCCTTCTCTCAATAATAACATCTGCGACTAACTGGAGTGGAACATTAGTATATAATGAAGTGACATCAAATGAGATTAAAATATAATCTTTCGGAATTATTATTGATTCCATTTTCTTAATAAACTCAAAGCTATTTTTAATACGTGAGTTGTGCTTTAGTTGTAATGGTGTTAAGATCTTACTGATGAACTTAGCCAAGTTATATAACGGACTATTAAGGGAGGATACAATAGGCCGAAAGCTTAATTGCGGTTTATGAATTTTTGGTAGAATATAAAGCTTAGAAATCACAGAAGTCTTTGCTACTAACCCATCATGCGTCAATTTTCCAATATATTTCTTTACTAACCAACTATTAATTAAATTATTATTAACCTTTTGCGTTGTCTCTGTATTATCACAATAGTGGAAAAGATAATTTAGATATTCTGGAAATGTTTTACATTAAAAAATTTAACAACAGGACTGTAAATTTTATAAATGACTGTAAAAAGATAGGTAATTCTTATGATAGATTGATTAATTTTTATAATAATTGAATTGTTCAAACTCATTTTAGTTTTCAAAAGAGAAAGATCAATTGGCGCCATTAGCATTTGCTCATGCACTCTAGTGATAATTTATGTAACTTTCTTTCTGTTCCGCACGAATAGCAACAGGTATTTATGTTTTTATAATTAGAAAATTTGTTCAAAACAATAGCTTTCTTCATCTGCACAATTGTCTCCATACAATTGTAAGCACATGGTTTAAGCTTATTTTTGCTGTTAAGGATTATTCTTACAACAAATGAAATTTTTAAACGCATTAAAATGAGCTCAAGCACGAACTTTCTTTTTTGAGGTTAAAGTGACCCGGTATTTTTTCTGACGTTTAATTAATTTTTTGCTAATTTGAAGCGGGTTGTTTTGAAGCTTGCACATATTGGTTTCGTTAAAAAAGGAAAATTTTATTAATAATCTGTAATAGCATATTATATGACTAATTGGTTTTGTATTTAATTTTGTTTCCAACAGAAATAAATATTGCCCTGATGAGGAGCACACATAGTGCTCGAAACGTTGGCAAAATTAGAATCACTGAATTTTATTTCATTTTCTGCTAATTTATGACCGTTAATGGCCCGGATGGAGGAGTTAATCATTGTTAAATAGAAAACGGTTGAAAATCATATTCATTAGGTTTCGGGTGAGGGATCAGTTTCCTTCCGAAGTTTGAACGTCTTTCTCTCCATGCCTGAGGTTGGATCCGTATTGAACTTTTTATATATATATTCGAATTGCTCAACATGGCTTTGATTTTATCAGAATAAGCTGCCTTGTCCATGACCACAGTCGCATTACCTTTGTCTGCTGGGAGGATGACAATATTGTCATTCCTCTTAAGACTGAGTAAAGCTGAGCGTTCCTCCCTAGTAATATTTTGTTTGGGAGGTTTCGCTTTATGGAGGATGTTGGACAGCTTTCTTCTAATCTCATTGCCATTCTCCGAAAGCAGGTGAAAGATGGCCGTTTCCATCTGGCTGATAATCTCTTCGGTGGAAATTTTGGCTGGGGCAACAGCAAAATTATGTCCTTTCGCCAAAATGGATACCTAGGCCTCCGTTAATGGGAAACTGCTGAGATTCTTGACTGTATGTGTCAAGAGTTTCGGCTTCGAAGGAGGGCCCAGTTTCTCAAACTTCGCCTTTTGCTTTTTTGTTCTCAACTCGGTGGAATGGATAGCTTGTTCATATGTGATACGATCAAGCATACTCCATAACTCCGGTTCCAGAGAATTTGAAAGAATCAGGTGAAATTTGAGAATCTGTTGGGAAGTCTGAGCTAGGATGTTCTTGGTTGTACAAATTCTTTCCCGGACCAATTCCGTGGAGGCGTTTAATTTGCGTTTTGAGGCTTTCGCGGCCAATATTATTATTCATTATGATGGCTTCCGGATGGATGCCGCGTCTAGATTCAGCTTTCTGCCGACGTTTCGCAAACATTTCAGTCTGCATCGTCAGGGCTAGGTTGCTCCGATACTGAAGCTCCCCGTTGTAAGGAAGTCCTTATATGTGGACGTCCGCATGAAAAGGGACCACGTTGGCACTATTAGAGTTATGTATATGCCGATAATCTTGATCCGATTCTGCAAATTTAGAGCCAAAAATGAACTTGATAGCGTAAAGAGCGACGACGCTATAGACGATAGAAAAAATAATTTAACATGGGTTTAAATGGGAGTTGGCAAGAGAAAAACGTGAATATCTCGGAAAATAGAATCGACAAAGTGGTCCCTTTTCATGCGGACGTCCACATATATCCTCTGATACCTGGAGGGGGTAGAGGTAGAGTGGTGGGGGGTATCCCAGCCAATCAAGATGTTTTTAATTGGTCAGGTGGTCAATTAAAAAAGACAGAAATGCTTGCCTGCTCACACGGATATTTCGCCAGAAAACATAGCGAAGGTTTCAAGATCCAAAAACATCCGAACAATCTGAATAGGGATCGAGGATCGTCATTTTTTAATTGACCAGCTGATTAATTAAAAACATCTGGATTCGCTGGGATACCCCCCACCACTTTACCTACCCCTCCAGGGGTCAGGGGGTACATAAGGACTTCCTTACAATGGGGAGCTTCAGTATCGGAGCAACCTAGCCCTGATGATGCAGACTGAAATGTTTGCGAAACGTCGACAAAAAGCTGAATCTAGATGCGGCATCCATCCGGAAGCCATCATAATGAATAATAATATTGGCCGCGAAAGCCTCAAAACTCAAATCTTTTAGAATCGAATTAGCATTATCATCAGCAGACGAAGCTGAAGGAACTCCAGAAGTTGGAGAAACCCCCAACAAAGTCGGGAACAGTTTCATAAAATCATTGACCGACATCAATTCTGAAAAGTTTGAAAATGATTGGGGAACGTCTCAGCCCTGTCCCTCTCTTCCTGAACAACAGAGAACACTTTTCCCCGAAAACGAATATCCCTCACAATCGAAAAAACATTATCATCAGAAGATGAAGCTGAAGAAACTCCAGGAGCTGAGGAAGATCCTTCTCCCAAAAAAAACATCCCGTACCTTCGAAAAATCATTATCATCAGAAGAAGAAGCTGAAGAAAATCCAGAAGCTGAAGAAGATCCTTCTCTTGGAGGACGTTTCAACCCTACCCTTCTCTTCCGGAAAAACAGAGAAAACTTCTCACCAAAAATGATTCCTTACACTTGAGAAACTATTATCATTAGAAGAAGACAAAGCTGAATAAACTCCAGAAACTCAAGAAGACCCTTCTTCTAAGAAACGAACATCCCTCACAGTCAAAAAATGATTATCATCAACAGACGAAGTGTTACGTCATAACGACGTACAAAAATTATTATTAATTCCAACTTTTGGAAATAATAATAATTTCGGAATAAAGAAAAAATATCATATTTAAATACCAATGGAATCATACGATTCCAGTAGTACATTAAACCTATCGTCTTACATCCGGTAAGACGATGGAAAAATTTAGAATACGAGATCGATCATGTGATTCATACCACACGGGTGGTATGAACCCGCGTTGCCGAGGGCCTTATCGCCCTGGTTTCGGGTTGCTGTTGCGAGGCAGTCCACCGCGTAACAGTCCCACCATTGTCTAATACTTCCCTCCCCTCACCTCGCTCTTCACACCTAACTACGCATCTTATTTTTCCCTCCTGCCCGCGCTCTCGCCACGAAACGGTTCACGCGCGCTTGTTCCCCTATTGCCTCTTCTCCGCGCCCCTCTTACCGACGAACGCGACCACGCTGCTACACCAATTGTCCCCCTCCCTTAATAAGACGCGTGTCTCCTCAATCTACCTACCCCCTCTCTCTACAGAGTGCACTCGGCACTCATCCACATCTTATTCCCCACCCCCATACAATTAAAAATTCGTGTATGCATTTACATACACGAATTAATATTGACGACGCAAAAAGGGCATCGCCCAAGCAGTCAGCCGATCGGTCAGTCGATCGTGTCCTGATTCCGCTCAGGAAAGGAATAAATCCAAGTAAACAAAAGGATAAAGGAAGCAAGAAGGAATAACAATAAGGGAGCAAAAAGGAATAACAATAAAGGAGCAAAAGGGAAAACCTAATAAAAGGAAGGTAAAACTTAAATATTATTTTCGCGAGTGTTTCCGAAATTTTACGAATTAAATTCTTCGATTGAATTTAAAATTGAAATATTATTTTCGCGAGTGTTTCCGAAATTTTACGAATTAAATTCTTCGATTGAATTTAAAATTGAAATATTATTTTCGCGAGTGTTTTCGAAATTTTGCGAATTAATTTTTGCGATTGAATTTAAAATTGAAATATTATTTTCGCGAGTGTTTTCCGAAAATTTACGAATTAATTTTTGCGATAAAAATTCAAAATTGAAATATTATTTTCGTGAGTGTTTTTCCGAAAATTTACGATTTAATTTTTGCGATTAAAATTCAATTTTGGAATATTATTTTCGTGAGTGTTTTCCGAAAATTCATGAATTAATTTTTGCGATTAAAATTTAAATTTGAAATATTATTTTCGTGAGTGTTTTTCCGAAAATCTATGAATTAATTTTTGCGATTAAAATTTAAATTTGAAATATTATTTTCGTGAGTGTTTTTCCGAAAATCTATGAATTAATTTTTGCGATTAAAATTAAAATTGAAATATTATTTGCGTGAGTGTTTTTCCAAAAATTTACGAATCAATTGTTGCGATTAAATTTAATTTTTGAAATATTATTTTTGCGAATATTTCCCGAAAAATTACAAATCGAATTTTGCGATTAAATTCAATTTTTGAAATATTATTTTTGCGAATATTTCCCGAAAAATTACAAATCGAATTTTGCGATTAAATTCAATTTTTGAAATATTATTTTTGCGAATATTTCCCGAAAAATTACAAATCGAATTTTGCGATTAAATTCAATTTTTGAAATATTATTTTTGCGAATATTTCCCGAAAAATTACAAATCGAATTTTGCGATTAAATTCAATTTTTGAAATATTATTTTTGCGAATATTTCCCGAAAAATTACAAATCGAATTTTGCGATTAAATTCAATTTTTGAAATATTATTTTTGCGAATATTTCCCGAAAAATTACAAATCGAATTTTGCGATTAAATTCAATTTTTGAAATATTATTTTTGCGAATATTTCCCGAAAAATTACAAATCGAATTTTGTGATTAAACTCAATTTTTGAAATATTATTTTGCAAATATTTCCCGAAAAATTACAAATCGAATTTTGTGATTAAACTCAATTTTTGAAATATTATTTTGCGAATATTTCCCGAAAAATTACAATCAAATTTTGTGATTAAATTCAAATTTTGAAATATTAATGTGGGAATATTTTCCGAAAATTACAAAAATCAAATTTTGTAATTCAATTTTTGACAATTATTGTTCAAATATTTCCCGAAAAATTACAATCAAATTTTGTGATTAAATTCAAATTTTGAAATATTAATGTGGGAATATTTTCCGAAAATTACAAAAATCAAATTTTGTAATTCAATTTTTGACAATTATTGTTCAAATATTTCCCGAAAAATAAATCGAATTTGTGATTAAATCTCAATTTTTGAAATATTATTTTGCGAATATTTCCCGAGAAATTACAAATCAAATTTTGTGATTAATTTCGATTTTTTACATTTTATTTTTGTTTGCAAATAAAAATCCGGAATTTCCGCATTAGATTTTTCGCGATAAATTCCAATATTCTGGAACTAAAATTCACTAATCAATTGAAATTTCCCTTATTTAATTTCGGGAATAAATTCCGAAATTCTCACATTTAAATTTTATAAATCAAAAATCTAATTTCTCATATTAATTTCGGGAATATTTTCCACATTTTCCACCATTAAATTTTTGTCAAATTCACCATTTTCCTATTCTAATTTCGGGAATATTTTCTAAACTTTCCACAATTAAAATTGGATTTTAACCTTAAAAGGTTCATATTCCGAATTTTTGCGAAGTAAAAATTATTTATTTTAATTTCACTTCAATGTCGTCATAAAAAAAAGAACCTTCTTTCATAAAAAAAGGGTTCGATTACCTTCAAGTATTCAAATATTAAAATTCTTTGGAACATNTTCTCATATTAATTTCGGGAATATTTTCCACATTTTCCACCATTAAATTTTTGTCAAATTCACCATTTTCCTATTCTAATTTCGGGAATATTTTCTAAACTTTCCACAATTAAAATTGGATTTTAACCTTAAAAGGTTCATATTCCGAATTTTTGCGAAGTAAAAATTATTTATTTTAATTTCACTTCAATGTCGTCATAAAAAAAAGAACCTTCTTTCATAAAAAAAGGGTTCGATTACCTTCAAGTATTCAAATATTAAAATTCTTTGGAACATTTCCGTGGAACAAATTTCATTCCTTCCGGTTTCTTCATTTAATAAAATCTTACCCCCTTCAAGTCACCATAGTCTTAAGGAGCATCATCCGAAGATCCTCAGTGAAGACAAGGGACCAGAGGCTATTGATCAAAGGCAATTGACTAGAGGCTAAGAATAAACGTGAGGCATTATTCGAAGCATTATCTGAAGACCATCTTCCAGTTCATCAAATTATATATATCCTAATTTTTAATTACAGCTACCGTGAGTTAATTCAAATCGACCATTATTATTTCATTGTTTCTTTCTTGTGGATTTCCGAATCAAAGAATTTTTTATTTTTCACTATGGCTTTAGAAACATTAGTATTGATTTCTTCGGATTAAATTCAATTATGTTCAATGTCTGATAATGATTATAAAATACATATTTCACACCAAATATTGTTGTCAAATGAATAGACCTTCTGTCATGACTATTATTATCATATTCAGGGAGATTCTTGATTGTACTTCCATTATTTTTATTAATTAGAATCATTGTGCTTGAATGAGACATTCCATTCAGGAATTGAAACCTTGTATAATTATCACTCCGTGTGAAAGGGAAATTCTCACCCTCATTAATACTTTGAATTCTTTAACTTCGGAAGTAAAAATTTCCAATAATTCATGATTGTTGATCAATCAAATTCAATTTATTTTGTAAAATCTCATTCAATGTTAGAGTCAAGTCCTCAATGATCAAATTTGTTCATCATTCTGACGTTAAACTCAGAGAACAGATGAGAGGACACAAAATTAATTATTAATATTTCTTTTTTGCGTTTGTTGTTTTTTTATATTAATCAAACTTTGATTTAAAAAGAAATTCAAAGGTTTCCGATAATGAATAAAATTAAAATATTGAATAGAGTGATATTGTTATCAGAACTTGTAAAATCAGAGGAAAATTTTATTGGATTAAAGATTTTAAAAAAATCCATGTTAAACAGAAATCTGTCTTTTTTTTTATTTCTGGATTACCTAAAAGCACTCACCATTCCCAGCTATTATCTTAACGGATAGGCTAAAATAGGTGAATTCAATACTCATATTTCATGATTTATCAAAGGTAAGTCTATGAAATCATGACATAACATGAAGCTACAAAAAATTTGAGAAGTTAGAGAAACCCTCAATAAATCTGGGAAGAGCCTCGGAAAATCATCGACTGGATCAAACACACCATCCAAGCAAAATGGAGATGAAGGACCCAAAAAATAGACCATTTAAAAATTCTGAAAAATCCAGAAAAGAAAACGGTGGAGAACCCTGCCCCTCTCTTCTTGAAAAGCAAAATGATGAAAAAACCAAAAAATCTCACCCTGTGAAAATTCTGAAAAGTCTGAACCCCTCCCCAATCTCTCACACTCGAAGATTCATCACCATCATCATCATCCCTTCTCCTTCTGAAAATCCGAGAAAACTGCTCCTCAAAAGCAAACATTCTTCACAAACCACAAATCATCAAAAGAAGATTCAGCTGAAGAAACTCCAGAAGCTGAAGAAGATTCTTCTCCTCAAAGGCGAACATCCCTCGCAGATCTGAAAGTGAACCCCTCCCCAGGAGTGCGAATCCCTTCCAAACATCCTAAACTTTAAAAAAAAGTTCCTAAACTGAAAAAGAACTAAAATGGCCGGTAAATAAAACTCACAGCAACAAATGTTTTAGTTTGATATTACAGATGTCTTTGGAAGGTGTAAAGAAATACTCCTCGGCTACATCATCAATTTTCTCTGAAAAAAAAAAAATTGTTAGCACAATTACAAAAAAAAAGACAATATTTCAATGAACTTACCTTCATCATCCGAAAATTTGTCGCTCATTATAAATTTGGTACTCTAGCACTATAAATTGGTAATACGCCCACAATAAACTCAAAATTTACTCCTTAAATTAACAGAAACATTAATCCTTCGATTCCTCCATGTAGCTGTCAAAATTAGAATTCGAGAATAAAATGAATATGGGGAGAATTGAAACCGAATGAGCTTCCCTTCAAGCGTCAGCATCAAACTTCCCTTCAAATGTTAGAATTATATTTTTCGAACATTCAACTCAACGAAAATTTATTTCTTTAGGTAATCCAGCAGCTTTATTCAAGTTAACACAGACTATTTATCCATGCGATGATTTACTTTTAATACCCTACTCACATAATGCGATACTTCCAACAATAACGACGGGATTCAGTACGGGATTTTACAACTCCACTAAGATAATGAAATATCCCTGAGATACTCCCCCAATCCCTGATGAATCAAACCCAGAGTTGACTGTAACTCAACTCTGATTTCATTGAAAACCCATAATTTTCATAGTAAAGAGAAACTTTGTTTTTTTTTATGAGTTAACTCTGGACAATATTCCATGGAACTTTTTTTTTATATTGACGATTAACTGAACCCGATTTTCTACGACAGTGACAAAAAACGTTACATGCTTTTTTTTAAAGGGGAAATACTGAGCGTCGCTCGTCATCGTGTCAACTTTAGGTGGTCAATGACATCGAAAATTTGTCATCACCGAAATCCCTTAATGCACAATCTCAATTCAAAACCATTATTAAAATCAGTCGTTTATCGCTCCTCGTCCCGCAAAGGTCGAGTCTTAAAGGGGGTTTTCCATCCTTTAAGAACTTTAAGAATATTCTTCGCGTTAGATTTGTGTAATATCCAACCTAAATTAGGGGATTTAGCGATTGAAGAAACAAAATTCTGCGACACCGATTCAATATGCGTTAAGCATTAAGCATGATCTAGGAATCATAATCCCTTAAATCGATCGAGTTACTGCAACTTTTAGACGAAATTATTTAGTAGAAATCAAGTCTCGGAAAACCTTAAATTCAGCCGTCTACTCGAGGGAGCTGTGAATATTAGGTGTACAAATAAGTTTTAGGACACTTTGCAAAACATTTAAAATTCATTTTCAAAAAAAAGTAAACTACATTTATTCATCAAAATAATCTCCATCATTTTGAATGACCTTCAGCCATCTGTTAGGCAATTCACGGATGCCTTCGAAATTATCAACCCACTTTTGCACTTCTTCAAATGTTTTGAATCGCACATCAGTCAATTCGTTTTGCATCTTCCGAAACAAGTGAAAATCAGTTGGAGCTAAGTCTGGTGAATACGCCGGGTATGGCACAACTTCCCATCCAAGAGCCATTAACGTATCTTTGACCGGTTTACCCAGTTGAGGCCTGGCGTTGTCATGGAGCAATTTTACTGGACATTTTCCTTTGTCAGTAAATGCACGTTTTTGTTCAATTTCTGAGTTCAATTTTATTAATTGTTGATGATAGCGATCGGTAGTAACTGTCTCGCCAGACTCCAAAAGTTCATAATGCAGTACGCTTATCGTATCTCACCATATACACAGCATGATCTTCTTACAGTGAATATTGCGCTTCGGTGTCGATGTCGTCGGCTCGCCGGGGATCACCCAATGATATATGCGTTTTGGATTATCAAAATAAATCCACTTTTCATCGCTGGTTACAATTTTCCACAAAAATGACTTTCTATGTGGCTTATTGTAAAGATTCAGACATATGTCAAGTCGGCTATCTTTATTTTCTTGAGTCAAAAAGTGTGGCACCCACTTTGTTCATTTTCGAATCTTTCCCATTGCGTTTAAAAGATAGGAAACGATCTGTTGAGTTACTCCAAGCTGTTTTGCAAGTTGTTTTTTCGTCTGGCAAGAGTTTTCATCCAGCAACGCTTGCAGTTCCTGGTCATCCACCGTTACAGGGGCCGCAATACTTTCACGGTCACTAACGTCGAAATCACCTTCTTCAAATCGCTTATACCAATACTCACATATACTTTTAGATACAATGTTGTCCCTAAGAATAGAACAAATCGATTGACATACTTTCCTAACAGTTTTTCCTTGATGGAATTCATAGCGAATGCAGTTTCTAATAAATAGCTTATTGGTCTGCATGTTTCATTCACAGAATTTAAGGTTATGACTTCCTTATGTTTTGATACTACATAACAAACCCCACCATATCATATGTAAGCGGTAACTTTGAATTCCTTTCATGACACGGAATCGAAGTGTCCTAAAACTTATTTGTACACCTGATACAATCCAGACTCTTTCCAGAATTTTTCAATTCTAATTTCTAAAATATAGAATAGGATAAAATTGTAAAACAAACTTTGTTACTGCCTGAGTGGCGTCAATAATGGTCGGTTTAATCGAAATTGGACATTCAAACGATATCTGGCGGTATGCATATTCATTAATTCAATTGATCTATTTTATCGACGTTTTCCTCTCGCGTTTAGGCGATTTTGGCGCGTTTTATTGCGTTGTTAGTTTCGAGATGCCGAGGTGTCGGTGGGTTACAGTCCGCTAGTCGAGTTAATGATTTAATACATCCAATACTGAGCATCCTGGGGTTTAAGTGATTGACTATAATGTGTACATAAGGTGTCGGAGTTATTTAGCATTGTGAATAAACCAGGATTCTAATGTACTTGGTGTTAGTTTCTTGATTTCTCCCCCTATCCGGTCTCCAGCGTTCTGTTCAGGGGCTAACAAACTTCAACTGTAAAACCGTGGAATCTAATCTTAAATCTGACTCGGATGAAGTAATTCAAGTCTATAATTCACCTTAAATGATTTGATGTAAACTTAAAACAAATATAAATAAATCAAGATTTCATTAAATCAATCCAAAGCTCTTTTCAATTATTACACGCTCGTGGGACTGTGAGCATCGTCGTATAAATAAAAATGAATCTGAAAACGTATAAATGTTCCATTTATCATGTTCTTATGATTCTCACATATTTTTGCCCTTTTCTAAATTAATTCAAAATTAGTCCTTCGATGCTGGACTCTTACTCAGCACATTGCATCTTCAATTCATAGTAAACATGGATGGATTGATCGGTCGATCGCACAATTTTTTCATTCATTATCGAGTTCTTGAGGAGTTGTACATTTTTTACAGCACATACCTTGTTTTCTGTATAACGATGGAAAGGACAAGTATGAGCTGGTAATTCTTTGAATTTAGTAAGTGGCGAACATTCGTCATACCATTCCTCAATATTAAGTACTAGCGGTGTCAGTACAGGTCCGGAGATATTTTTCAACCACTCTTTTTTATCTCCACGTTTCACATAATTTTTACCCATATTGCCCGACTCCTGCACGAATTGTTCAACTTCATCGTACGGTCTATTCCCATAGTTGCACGATAATCCGTGATAATAATGCTCAAGCCACAGATTCATGCCTCCTATACTTCACTGATAAACTGGACCATGCATATGGAGGGTTTAAAAACCGCACTGCTGGATATCTAACTCCAGACTCCAAAACTGTGTATGCAAATGCTTTCACAATAAAATCGTTAAAGAGCGTTTGGAAACATTGTATGTCTAGGAGTACCTCCATGGCGACTAATGAAACAATGCTGCTGACATGAGAATTAAACCCCCCTCCCCCCCGCCCCCCTATAGGAATCGAGGTTGTTGCGGGATGTAACGATTCACTAACAAATGCGATAGTTATAAAACAATCACAGTATATTTACAAGACGTAGACTATATACAAAAAGTGAAGATAGATAATGTAAGGAGTAAGTGTTCACTCCTGAGTATTCGGCGGTAAGTGCCGGACTGAACATAATATTCGCAAAAGGCGAGAATTTGGATACGAATACAATAGGCGCGAGTGAGAAGTATATATTAGACGGTTGAGTGACAGAGAGCAATGATGTCACTGATGTCCAGTCGTTTCAACTGCACGCATTGTTGTGTCCTTGTATTGACACGTGAGTGAGGATGTAGTGAGGCGCTACACCCCCTCCCCCATCGCGGCTCCTAAAATAACATCCTCGTGAAGACTCGACCCCTAACAACTCGGATCAAAAACATCGCCGCACCATCTGAGAGCCAAAAAATAGCTTCCTAAATCTCATCTTAAAAAGTGACCCGCAAAAACTCGGCCCCAAGATTGGGCCCCCAAAACTGGGCCCCAAATATCAATGTCAACTGGTTCATAAGTTCAGTGTAACGTCAATAATTGCATGAGTTGTATCGCAACAAATGAACATGAATTTGAAATTTACACACAGGCAACGTAATGGTCTGCTGCTTATTCACCAGGGGCACTCGTTGTCTATACATCGGGAGAAAGAAGTAATTCTTTTCGCAAAATCATATGGAGGTGCCGCAACTAATTTTGCCCCACCAGAGTGCATACTGATTGTTAGTTTTCCTCAGGGAAAATTCTCAAAGAGACAGATCATAACGACAAACATATCGGCCAAGGGATAAAAGCGCGAAATGTTCAACATAAAACCCAAAAAATGGAAGAAAGTTATCATAATGATTTTTCACGTAGTTGGAAATTTTTCAATGAATTAGTCCCACCTAATTCGTACATTGTGATATTGTTCGATATTTTTCCAGATATGAACAACATAAGTTTGCATGTTTTGTAATATTGTTTGATACTTCGAAAATACCAAACAACAGATTGATTGGGTGTTTTGATCGTTCGATTTTTATTTACTTTAATCTTCCTTGCAATTTGGTGGAGTTCAATTTCAAACTCTTGGATATCAGGGTGTTAATCACCGTCGGGTGCCATTTGTAACGTTGAAATGAAATGACAATTTAAATTGCAATATTTCTATTATATTCGGGCTTTAATAATCGATCTTCTTCTAAATTCTTCTTTTTTTTTTAAATATCCGGCCAATTTTTATTCATACTAATTCAATCCATGGGCGCCATGTGATCTCATCTCACGTTAGCTAACTTAAAATAAAATAAATAAAAATAATTACCTTTGCCGCTTCGTAACTTAATTAAATCTAATATTATTTGTCCAAAATCTCTTCTGTTCGGGCCTTTAAGAATTTACCAAATTATTCAATTGTATTGAATCCTGCATTTTCGAATTTGAATTAAATTCATAAAGATCATAATAATTCTAGTGATTCACTTTAAATGAAGTTCAGGTAAAATTCAAATGAAAAGAATGTTACAATTTTAAATAATAATGTTCGCTTTTATTCCAGTGAGTGTTGGTTGTCTGAGTTTAATGTAAGATCAATTTGAATGTGATATATCGCATCCGATATATCACCACACAGCATTCATCACTTCATACCATATAACAAATCGCATGATATTTGAGACGATATTTTCGGGTGAAAGTTATAATATTTTCTAAAAATAATACCTCCGATAATTCCAGCATTTATCAAGTTAAATTAAATCAAAATAATTCGGATTCAGGTTTTATTCCCGAAATATTTGTCCATTACGACTTCCCAAATATTCGTACAAATGACACGTGGTTTGACCCACCGGAAATGGCGTAATTGGTGAAGCCAATTACCCAACTCCAAAAGTCTAATTTTTAATCAATTTCCCATTTAAAAACCTGGGTTTCTCGCTCATCAAATAATTCGCACTATAAATCGCTCCATTAATATTGTTCACTAATATTCCCGACACTCTGTCGCCGGTAATTTTAATACAAGAGTACTTACAGACATGTGCGTGGAGTATCGGGTATCACTGTTTTGATATTTTCCTTGCCAATGGGAATTTCGGGCCTACTTCCCTATCTCCTAGGAGAAATTCTGGGTTTCCTTGCCTAACGGAAGACTCTGGTCGGCTAACTCTCCTATCTGTTAGGAGAACTTAACACTAGTTTCACTTAACGTAAGGATTTTACGTGTCCTCACGTGATTTACGTATCACCACGATAAACTCGTGGCGACGGCAATTCTCAGAGTGATGCTCCTCGGTTCGGCTTCCCGTATCCAGGTTCATCCTTCTCAATTTCCCTAGTCTCCTCAGCTCTCTCGACCAATGAGAAAGTTTCCGGCTCATTGACTTCCATATATGGTAATAACCCTCAGCTATTGTCCTGTTGATTGGGTAATTGATGCGACTGTCACACTGCGAATTCAGGGTTGACATTGAATTCCCTCTATATCTTGGTTCTCTCTCTGGATTGGCTGGCTATTTGACCCAAGCACCGTCAATGTCGAGGTCAAGAAATATTAATGGGTTGGGTCAACTCGTCAGAGGCCACGGTGATCGGCCTCACTAGGTCAACTCGCCAGAAGTCCGGGTTATCGACACATCCTTTGATATTTCCATCCTGTCAGTGGAACTGTTATGAACTACGGGTGCTATTATTTGGTGGGGATTTTTCCATCTGGAAAAATCCAATTCTTATTTCCAATTAATCCTGGACCATCAGTAGATTCAATCCAGTAGCGGAGCTGGGTCTTGGCTACGGTTTTGGCAATGTCTATCCTTCCGGATCAATATAACCTCCAACGGTCGTCAGGATCTCAGGTGTTGTTTATTTTTCATTCCCAACAATATTCATTTGGCGTGACACCGTCTCAATATTTCTACTCCTTTCTTCTCTAGGATATGCATTCAAGTCCGGGTGATATCTTCTTCTCGGTACTGAATGATATTTATGATGCTTCATTCAGTATCCCGGCCGGTTAATAAATTAATTAATTCTCGGAACTGCTCCATTTGTTTTACGGGTCTTTTCCCACAGACGAGAGGATAATGGGGAGTTTCGGGTTATCTTCGGGTTAGCTGACGTCCTGCAGGTCATCTCCAGGGGATGATGATCGGTGGTGTTCTCCGATTTTCCCAGTTATTGTTCACAGTGTTTGTACAATTTGTTGAGATTTTATGTTACGAAGGGTGGAAGGCAAGGTAATCCCGTATGTCTATTGTCCGTCCGGTTGAAAAGTATTCTGCTTAGGACCCGGGATTTTAATCGATAATTCTTGTATTTTCAGTTCTAAATTGACTACGCGTAATTTAAGTGAACGAGGATTTCTCCTCGTCACAACATACACCAGAAAGACATTTCTTCGGTAGGAATCCCAATCACGCTATGCAACACATGAAACCATTTGGGTTCAGTAACCAACATATCACCATACCACTGGTCACGGACGAATCACCTGAACAGCGGAAAATTTCACATCAGATTTCCGTCGCAAGAGAATCGATCAAACGGAAACACAAAATGTTGAAATTGAGTTAAGAGCCTGCTGATAATGCTGTGAATGATATTGAAAGCCATGCCTCTGCACTTGAAGGCTTGTTCCGAAAAACCCGAAATGAAAATGTGATCAACAATAGTGACATTGTAGCCTATAAAAATTCTGAACCTGCAACCAGTATACATCCAAACATTCATGTCACGTAGTGGTATTCAACATGAGAGATGTGAACAATATAATAAATATATTGCAAATGTGGTTCGACCCTCTATGACAGCTTGGAAACCTAATATAGCAAATTGTGTTCATTGGAATGATCCTAATGACCTATTTGATCGCCCTCGACTACTTGTAGCTTCGCAAGTAGCTGAAAATCGTACAGAAATTATCTCCATTATTGAACAACTACGTACAGCTAGGATCGTATATTACAGTATGCATATATTATAATCTTCCATCATCAATTTGACCGGGAAAAGTCAGGGAATTTTGTCGAAACTTCCAGGTGGACACCCCGTTCATATTTGGATTCAGGGAAGAAAAAAATTACAGCCAGTTACTACGCAAAGGAGTTTTCCCATATGAATACTTGGATAGGTGGAAAAAATTGAATGAACGATAGCTACCCCAGAAAGAAGACTTCTACTCGCGTTTCAATGACGAACCCATATCAGACAGAGATTACAACTATGCGTGTGATGCACGGAGAAATTTTGGCATTAATACACCCGATGGATACGCAGATTTATATTTGAAAACTGATGGATTGTTGCTGGTGGATATTTTTGAAAATTTCCGAGAGAGTTGTTTTGCATCAAACAACGTGAATCCTCTTCATTATTATACTGCGATAGGTCTGGCTTTTGATACAATGTTAGAAATGACTGCAGTTCAGGTGGAATTATTCAAATATGCCGAAATACAATATAAATTATATACAATATAATATAAATTGTCACAGTATTCAGATCGATATATACAAAGACTAATAATCGATATATGGGTAAGGAATATTGAGCTGATAAAGAAAAATCTTATCCGATGTATCAATAACTTATATGGAGCTGCAATAAGTCACTATCTACCGTATGGAAACTTCTACTGGATGCGCGATTGGTTATCGCTCAAGATCCAGGAAATTCTGGATGACTCAAAGAATGGATACATTGTATAAGTTGATCTGGAGCATCCAGACGGAATGCATAAGCAGCATAAAGACTTGCCATGGGGCCCAGAACATATAATTCCCCAAACGGTTTATCAAAGCCAACAAAGTTATTGATCACTTGAAACTCAAAAAATACGTTATTGATTGTAAAAATTTGAAACAATATTGTATGTTAAGACTCAAAAAGTCCTTAAAATACATAGTTTTGAAATTTCTACAATGTTTATAGTTGAACAAATATATTGACCTCAATACGCGTTACTGCTAAGAATCTCACAACGACTTTGAAAAAAATTTCTACAAGTTGATGAATAACGCAGTTTTCAGAAAAACTATGGATACGAAACTCGTATCAAAATAGGAGGAATGATGGGGTGCGGAGTGTTGGATTTCTAGACCCAACTTTCACAGCAGTATTATCTTCAATAGAGATTTAGTCATTATCCAAATGGAGCCGGATGAAAATAAAGTTGAATAAACTGATATATCTAGCCTTCAGCATTTTAGATATTTCGAAAACATACATTTATGATTTTCACTATAATTATGTGAAAAGTACTTCTAAGGATAGTGCAAAATTATTGTACACTGACAAAGATAGTCGTATTCATAATTTGAAAGATGATATTTATCAAGTTATGAAAGAGGATATACACTAATTCGATACTTCGGATTACCCCGTAGATAATGTATAGCATATACCTCTGAGAAATGAGAAAGAATTAGGGGTACTGACGGATGAGAATCGTGGCAAAGTGATGACTGAATTCGTGAGGCTTTGAGCGAAAATGTATACTTTCAAAGTGTCTAGTGAAGTTTGGAAAAAATTGCGTGCCAAAGGAATTAAAAATCAACGTTGAAACGTTGCACATTCAATGATTATAAAGCATGTTTGGATCAACATATAAATCTTTCAATGTCGCAAAATATGATCAAATCTATCAAACATGATGTATTCACGATTAATCAGATGAAACTAGCTCTAAGTTGGCACCGTGATAAGCGCATTCTCTTATCAGATACGACAAATACTTTACCTTATGGTTTCACAAAAAATACTACTGTAATTATCTAGTAAAAAAGGAAAAAAAATAAAGAAACGATCTTCTTTCGAAAAAAAATGCCTTTATTCAATAAAAAAATTTATACACGAGTTTCCTTAATCCACCCAATGCTTATACTGTCATTTGCATCCTCTCTTTAAACTATGAAAAGTAATAATCCTGTAAGCCAAATTATGAATATTCCAAATGTTATCGCAAGAAACAGTACAGTAGTCGATGATTGCTCATATTTTTTACACTCATATAAAAACTCATTCAGTTGAATATAATATCGAGGGAGAAATTCGATGTATTTTGCTATCATCGATGTAATATTGAGGGTTCTGGCAGATATATTTCGCTGATATTTCCATAAATTGTTGATATCCAATTATCATTGCATATGATGTAAAAACTTCACATCCTGTCTTGAGTTGAAGAATCCCTGTGCCTGAAATATTGCATTGCATCTCTCCAATCACCCCCACATGACATTCACCTCCTCTCTCTCGGGCACTGAGTAAAGCCCTTTTCAACCTCCCAGCCCTTTTCAGTTTGTTTCCCATGTGACTCACAGATAGATCTCAATTTGATATTACAATCAGCAAGTGGTGATAGTTCTCTACCAGTCAAAAACATTGCAGCCTCACAAATTGGTTGAGACGTAGCATCATAGAATGGGTACTTCAGTTTACAAATATAAAGATGACCATCTGTGGTCAGGGATTCGGTCATGACCTCGGAGCATGCCAGGGTATAATGATGTTGGCTAAGCAGCAGGTAGTCTCATCGAGGTTGAATGTACGCTGACCCCTGGCTGCGGCCAAACACTTGTGCTGTAGGATATTGATTCATTTTGTACAATTCTTATGTTTTTGAGTTTAACAGTAGGATTTTCAATATAACATCTAATTTCCCATCATGAAAGCCAATCTTCATCTTCAAAATTTTTAGTAAATCATCAGAACGTAGTTGTTAAATCGAGACAGAGAGAACCAAGAATTGATTCGGCCTCAGTGCAATGAAATGATGGACAGATCTTTCCAGTTTTCTATAAGTGAATTATTCACAATGAACAATTTCTGTGTTTGCAGAATGCACGGCATCAATTATCATCTCCAGAGAATACATGTACTTATCCAGCTCGATTTCGAGTACGCACACACCGAGTCTAGGAGACTCACACCACGAAGGACGTGAGAGACGATCGACGCACGCCAGCAGGCATCTCAGGCCTCTACGTGCGAACCCCCACCACTTCACCGATGGATCGGTAGTGCAAGGCCGCCCAGTAAAAAAACTCATGATACAACGTTGAGGGAGCATCGGATTATGGTGGCTTCTGCGCCGTTCAATGCGGATCACATCCACCGACCGCGCGGCGCCAGTTTCAGTTCTCTGCGACTTAGGAATTGGGAATTATGGCAATTTAAAAAAAATCCCAATTCAAAATCAGATGGTAACGCGGATTCTCCGCGCCACCATCGGTTGATTGGGGCGGGGGTAGAAAAGATTTTGAGGTTCCTCGGGGCAAATGTACGGCCCCGACGGACACTTCGCTGGGTTTCAACCGTAATAAGTCGCTCTGCGTATTAAAATCACATTAACGCTCTTTGAGCATCTTTTGTTGGTTCTTTTGTTATAATGAATTATTGTGGTGTTCTGCCCGGATTTTTTGGCCTACCTCGAGACGTCGCCGCCGCTAAGAGGGTCCAGACGAGCTTCCTGGAGTATTTCTCGCGTAATTACGGTGAGCGTCGAAATTCATTTGTGAGTGCACGCGTGATTCTGGTGGTAAATTCACTCCGGCGTCCATTTTGGGCCCGTTTGAGAATTAATTAGAGTCTGCTTGTGACGCAGCACTCAGTAGCCTTCCGCTACTTAATTATTTGATTAGTATTATGATTTTGATTCTTTGTTGTTCATTACTATTACGAATATATTCTGTGGGGAAACATTGATTATTGATCATTGACGGTCTTAACCTTCCCCAATAATTTTTCATGTCGTGGCTCTCGCTTTATCGTCGCGTACGGGTGATCCTCGCGTCCTAGCGTCTCCACACCTTCAAGTTTATCATTATTTTTGTTTGGTTATGACCAATAACTCAGTTATATATTTTTGTTGTTGTTAAATTCACTTAAAGTCAAGTATTGGATCTTGTCTGTTTAAATTATTTTTCCAAATCAAGATTAATTTGATTTTGATTTAATTTGGTTTGTGTCCAGTCTTTGCTCGCGGGAGTCCTCTCCCGCACGTGTACAAAAATTTTACATTGATTCTCATATGGACAAGTAAAAAGTCCCTACATTAATTAATTGATTGAAAATACATTTCTTTTCGTTTCATAAAATTTACATAGTGTTGAGTTACGCTCATTGTAGCTTATTCCCACACGCCTCCGCGGTTATCTGAGCTAGTCGTGGAACGCGTATCACCACTATGACCTTGTCCTTTGGGGGTTCAAAGGACTGGTGCCCTTATTGATACATTTGTCTCCTCTCGTTTATTCCCGTCGTTCTGATTTCGGGTTGAGAGAGTCCAAAGGGTCGCTCAAAGTTCGTGGAGAACCACGCGCCTGAATCCCGCAGGCGCGTTCGGAAAATTACCTCACAACTTTTTGGCGTCCGACGTGGGGCCTTCGGCCAAATCCACGGGATAAAAATAGATTCATTTTTTTTTCTTTCAATAATTAAAAACTATTCGTTGGTTCTTTATCTGAAATTTTATTTCGGAAAATAAATTCTATTAAATTCACGCGTTATTCGAATTGAAATTTCTCGTGATTTAATTTCATCGGGTGAGTTATTCGCGTTGAATTGAATTATTTGGGGATTAAAATTCCTCGGCCTCGTATTTAACACTCGTCTTTGTATTCGGGTGTGTCGACCCATTTTATATCGCCTTTATTCTCGGGTTTGTTTACTTCGCGCTGGAATGTCCTGCGGAGAATCGAGCAAACGCTGAACGCTCGGTATCGGAAGTCTCTCTCGCATAATTTCTACGGACCGCCCTCGCTTCACGCGTTCAGTGGGACTAGTGAGAATAGTAGGGAGTATTGGTTGCGCGGTATCAACTGTTTGAGTGCTTATGTATTCTCGAGCGTCACGAGTATTCACGCGGAGTCATTGACCTCTAGTCAGGTTAGACGTTCGCCCGGATTAAATAATTAGTATTCTTTGCAATTATGATTTTTATTATTGATTTTTTTTCTCTCTTTCGTGTTCATTAATTAACGACGCGCTAGTTAGACAATTGATAAATCAATCAGTTTAAGGGTTCAGTCCATTGAATATTGTTAACTTCCCGACCCGAAGGGAGGAAGTTATTGTAATGACCCCGAAAATCGAATTTGGAATTTCCATGATTTCTCCACATTTCTCGACCTCTCGAATCATCCTGAAACGTTTTTGGAGACATGTCTGTATTTGTGTGTGTGTGTGTGTGTGTGTGTGTGTGTATGTACGTATGTGACCAAAATTTGTCCAACGATATCTTCTGAACAAATGAAGCGATTCGAATTTTTTTTTTAATCGACGCGTTTTGATGTAACTTAAAACTGATTAGATTATGAGATCGATCGCCTCAGTGGTTTGTCAGTTATTCGCATAAAATATGTGAAAAAATGACGATTTCTTGGAAATTTAATGATTTCATCCGGAGAAATGATGTCATTCGCATTTTTGTTATTGCAATCGATACGTGTTGATGTAACTCGGGGGTGATCAGTGTATGAAGAAGATCGTCTCAACGGTTGGATAGTTATTCGCACAAAATGTGTTGAAAATGACGATTTCGTGAAAATTCAATGATTCTATTCGAAGAAATCTTATCATTCTCATTTTTTTTATTTCAATCGATGCGTGTTCATGTAACTTAGGAGTGATTAGTGTATGAAGGCAACCGTGTCAGTGGTTTATTAGTTATTCGCATTAATTTCCCGACCCGAAGGGAGGAAGTTATTGTAATGACCCCGAAAATCGAATGTGGAATTTCGATGATTTCTCCACATTTCTCGACCTCCGGAATCATCCTGATACATTTTTGAAGACATGTCTGTGTGTGTGTGTTTGTGTGTGTGTACGTATTTCACCAAAATTTTGTCCAACGATATCGCCTGAACGAATGAAGGGATTGAATTTTTTCTTCCTTCAAACGATGCGTGTTCATGTAACTTAAAACTCATTAATTTATTAAAACAATTGACTCAGCGGTTTTTTCATTTATCCGCATAAAACTTGTAAAAAAATGCCAAAATGCGTTAATTTCATAGAAATTCGACCATTTTACCTAAGGTAACGATGGGATTTGAATTAATTTTGTGTAATCGATGCGTCTTCATATAACTTGCTTCTCTTAGGATTTTGAGCGAAATCGCCTCAATGGTTGGTGAGTTTTTTAAATGAAACTTTCGAATTTTGCAATTAAAAAAAAGGGAAAGTTGGAAAATTTTAGAGTGGATCAGCTTCGGAGTTCAGATAATTTTGAAGTGGGTCAGGTAAAGTGGGTTCAACTAAAACTTGATTGAAGTTTGAGTCGACTAAAATTGCAAATGCGTTTTTTGCGAAATCATCCTAAGGGTAATGCCACAATGGATGCAACGCTAAACGCATGCAATATTTATCCAACTGTTTTCCGAACATTTCGGACATTGACTAGCGTTGCGTATAGCGTGCGCTGCATTCACTGTGGCATGACCCCAGGGTTTATTAAATCTGCGAAGAAACTTTTCTTCTATGGGTATTTCCTCGGAGAAATGTGAGAAAAAGATTAAATAAATACATAATAAAAAAATTAATGAAAGAAAAAACAAATGGTTGGGAAGTTATTGGTGTGAGCCGTAATGGGTCACACCCAATTCCACCAACCCCGACCGGTCATATCCCAACGAAGGAGCGCGCGAAGCGCGCGACCGGGTCTGATTTTTTTCTTATTGTTTTACTATTTTTTTTTGTTGTGCCAAGAATTAAAACTTCTTGTGAATTTTCTAAGAAAATATATTTTGTTTTTTTAAATTAGTTTTTGGTTTCTTTTGGAAGTAACTCGTGATTGTTCCCAATTTAAATTTACTTTTGGTCCTTTCAAATCCTTTTTTGTCTTTGTTTTAAAAAGTCAATCAAACTTTTTATTTTTTGCTTTCAATCTTTTTTTTTGTGAATTGAAGTTCGTTTCCAAGGATTAAATTTCTTTCAAGGATTGAATTAATTCTTTTGTATAGTTTCTCAAGAGTGAATAACAATTTTTCCGTCCCGGCAAGCCCAAAGTTACATTTCCCTCCCGCTTCGTGGGAGGCAACTCTGACTTTGCGCCTACGCCGAGACGGAAAATCGCGTTCTAACCACGGAAAGTAAAATAAAGGACCCTCAGCTGCGTGCTTACCAACCTCGCCTTCGGCTCGGCTGGTAAATGCACTGGCGGCTGAGGATTCTTTATTTTCCCTCCCTAGGTTAGAAATATACTATTTTCTTTAATTCGTTTTCGAATCAAATTTCTTCGATTTTCTTTTTGCTTCAACAATTAGTATTTCTCTTGTTGTCAAAATTTGAATTAAATATTTTTTTTTGCTTTTCGAAATTTAAATTTTTTTTTTCGGTTTGTTCGAATAATTAAAAGTTTCTCGCCCAGAATTTGAATTCATTTGTTTTCATTTTGGGGGAGTTGGTCTTCGACATTAATTTTTTGCTGTGTGGGGAATTTAGCTGTTCTTTTTTGTTCCGGCTAGAAATAATTTTTTTTGGCGGATCTCTTTCCTCCGGGGATTGTAAGTTAGGTTATGGGGTTGATTAATTTTGCTATTGCTCCGGATAACCATTATTAGATCTTGTTTGGAATTGAGCCCGCGCATTAGTTACACTTCGATTGTTAGCGTTAATCGCATATTTATCCCTAATTAGAGGATTAACCAAATTAATAAACATGGATGAACGCACGAAAGTGACGCGTTACATCCGTTTGATGGACATCGTGCGTCTTCGCCCTTTCCTTCCATCCATCGGCGGTAGTCCAGTAGGATCATATGACGTGTTAGTCGACAGAGCGATTCACGCATTATTCCGCATGAAATACGACGGAGTCCCATGGTCTCTGGCCGATGATTATATCGAGGGTTTGAGTGATCTCAACCTCGACGAATTTGATTTCGAAGGTGCTAATTCCGCGGGGCAGGACTGAGTTCGTAATGAGGAGCTCCAACAGCCCTTACCAGATCTCTCAAGCATTGAACCCGCGATTCTTCAGCACGGGGTCGCACGATCTTCAGTGCAACCCACGTCAACCACATCCACTCTCACGTCGTCCATGTTTGAGAACGTGAGCCGTAGCTCACGCCCATCGGGGATCCCTCAACATACAAGCTCACCTCAAAATAATAGGGGACTTGGTGCAGGTGATTTACCTCAATCTTCGATCCAGCAAAGTCTGAACCAAACTCCACAGAATCCACGAGATTCGTACTATCGAAACCAGGGTTATCCAAACCCCATCCTCCCGGAGGTGCCAACAAATACACCGGGAAGAGACACACTTAGACCCCAAGCACCACCCCCAAGAATGGGTGGGCTTGAGACCACAAATTAAAATAATTTCGAGGGGCCTCAGTATTATCAGGGGTTCGCGGCCCTTCCCCGCACTTGGTATGGTCAAGCTGGGGGAATCTACACAGCGACTACCAGTGCCTCAAACGCGGATCAGGAAGCAACGAACTTGGATAAGATAGCATCCATTCTTGACTCCCATTCAGGAAATCAGCGCCATCAATGCGTCCATTTCGCGGACAAAAGTCAAAGGCCCCCAAGGCCTACTATTTCAAACTCTAGTCATTCTCAGGCACATACAATGCCAACGGGATTTAACCCGCAGATACCTCCTCCAATCGCAGGTTTTTGGCTTAATGGGCAATTCTACCCAAGTTCCATCGCCCCAGATGCCCGACTAGATTATCTTTCTCCTGGTCGACAGGGCAAACGTTATAACGCGGCCATGTTTGATCGGGTTTTGGAATGAAAACTGAGGTTCTCAGGGTTACCCAATGAGAGTAACGATGAAATTATTCGTCAATTAAAAGTTCGTCAGGAAACGTGTGGTATTCCTGACGATGAATTATTTCAAGTTCTACCCACAATCCTCAAGAGAGTAGCTTATAACTGGTGAGAAGACCGTCGCGATCGCGATAGAACCTTCGAAGAGTTACATACTGCCCTTCTTGATCGTTTCTCGATTCCGATCGACACACGTTTTCGCGCGATCGTGGACATTGTCAACCGCACCCAAGGGCCCCTCGAGCGTGGTGCAGATTACTTGGATGCTGTCCATTTGATGTGGAGATTATCCAACAACACCAACTTCTCAGAAGCCGCGAGACTCGATATCGCGTATAATCATTTGCGACGAGAATATCATCCAATGATTCACCGCAATGAATTTTCGACGTTTGATGGATTAGAAAATCTCGTATTAGATTTCCACTGGATGCATATGCGTACACCACTGAAACCGCCTCCAGAAGCAACTGACACAGTTTATCCTAATTGTGCATACGTACCATCACGCTACGCGAAGAAAGGGGGAAAGACGGTGGTAGAAGAAGTAAATGAGATGCGTAGGAAATCCGGGTCTCACAAGCCTGTTAGAACTGCTGGAGACGCGAAGAATTCCGAGCAGAACACTAAGTCTCGCCGACCTTCAACTCAGAAACCACCTGCTGCATCTCAGGCTTCGGCGATTCAGTCGCCTTCTTCATTTAAAAAATCGTACTCAGCAGCCACGAAGGCTTCGAAGCTTAAAGTGACTGGTCCAGCTAGCGGACGGACGGTCCCAGCCATGACCCAACAGTCTGGCTCGACGCCAGCATCGTCGACATCATCTAAGTCGACGGACTTCTGCCTTAATTGCCAGAAGAACGCTCACAAAGGCGCGAGCTGTAAGCAGCCGCAGACCGAAATCTATTGTTATGTGTATGGAACAAGGGGTGTCAAATCTCCTGATTGTAAGAATCATCCACCGAAACCAAGGTCAGGGCAAAACGCAAAGGGAGCGCAGCAATGAAGGGTTCCGCGCTGTCTCCCAAGGTTTCTAGGACCCCGATTATTCAAAAACCGCGCGCTTCAAATTCTCAATCACCGAAACCGACTTTAGCTATGTCTACGGATAATAAACTGGACTTATCGACGATCACAGTTGATAATAACCACGGAACGCGGCTTTCTTCCAATCCTAGAAATCGAGGGACGCGTTTCAATGATTTAAACGTAGCGGGACTGCGGGACATCACGCAGTCTGACGTGATCCCCAACAATTCTATACAATTTTCTAAGGAGAACAATCCAAATTCGAGCCTTAAACTGAACCACGGTACTGCAGTAACACTTGATAATGACGAAACCGAATTTCCACCTACGTATGAACGTTTATATCGCGAGAATTCCGAGCGGCTGATCACCGACTCGGAAACTAATTCCGTGATAGAGCGGGAGTCTAGGGAAAGTGAGGTTGCAGGTGCACCCGCAACGACACATGGGGAGGAAAGTTTTGCAGCGACTTCGAGTCATACCACGGAGAAACCGCTGGGGGCGCAAATATTCTTGCCGCTGTCAATTCGTTCATGCGAATTGTATGCTCTGATGGATCCCGGAGCTACAAAATCATGTCTAAGAAATTGACCCCATTCGTGGAGTAAAGATCTCAAATTAAAGATCAAGCCACCCGTGTCGCCGATCGTTGCAATGGCCAACGGGCACGCGGAAATGGTAGCTGGGCATGTTTTGATCCCAATCACCATTAAGGGAATTACACACGTAGTAGAATTTCAGGTAATCCCTGGTTTGAATCGACCCATGTTATTAGGAATGGACTTTGTCCGGATTTTCGGTTTTGGCTTCGATGGTAGAGCAAATGAGTGGTGGATAGACGGTGACGATCGTCAATTCCCGATTGAAACTCGCGATTTTACTGAAGTAAATGAGATTTGTGGGCTAGTACAAACAAATGAGACTGAACGCGAAGTAATAGATAGAACTCGTGCATCGGTTAGTACCTCCACCGCGTGAAAAAAATAAATTCACGAACTTAACGTCTCATAAAATCATAGGGCCGCGTGATCATACACCATTCAGGCTGAAAGGTTACCCGATATCCCCAATTATACAACATGTAACGAGATTTTCTCGTTACGGGTTGAAATCCCCGTGAAAAGATGAGTGAACTCTTAAAATTATCGAAGAGAGATAAGTAGTGACATCTAGAGGCGGCTGAAGAAAGCCGGGACTAGATGAGATGAACCACAAACCAATGAAAGACCTGAGGCATAGCGGTTATGGGTGAAACCGCGACCCCTGGAGGTCTGGAGGGCGTTAGTAGACTATCGCCGTATTAGAATTCGCGCAGCATGTGCTATGGGAAATGGGGCCGACGTACAGGCCGTCCAACTGGGCGATTCTATAGGCTATGTCGGAGTAGGCCAGGGACTAACGGCCAGGTGAAAGGACTGGTACCTCCGTGATCCCAACGTGTTGATTGGTGGGGATAGGGTAACGGAATGACCTATCGTCGCCGAGATATCCAGACTAGGAGGCAAGGCCCTAGTAAGATTCCGAGTTAGTCGCACGCGAGCGCTTGAACCGAGAGGTTGAAATAATCTCGCGGTGTGCTGGAGTGATGGATGGCTGAAAAAGCCATGGTAAGGAGTTTTTACTCAGCGTAGCCTGATGCATAACTGTGGCGGCGAATATAGGGGGATGCCCCTACATCCCCCGCGCGTAAATTTGAGTTATTTCGGAGCGCGAGGTGACGACTTCGTCGTGTTCGGCATCATCTAGTCTCGGCGGAACGATTCGAGGCATATGGGCCCGTGGGCCTGGAGTCGAGAAATCCTCCTGTCGGTCCGACCATACGCCGACGGTCTAGTACTACCCGGAGGCAGTGACGCGCGATGACCAAAGTGGTAATTTTGGACAAGTTACGTTCCGCGCGTTATATCACAACACCGGACCTCAAACAGGCCTATCATCCAGTGCCTCTAGATCCAGAAATCCGCGAATTCACCGCCTTTTCTGTTCCGGGTCTGGGCACCTTTGAAATTATAGGGATGCCATTCGGTTTAACTGCACCCGCGACGTTTCAACGCCTCGCAGATAGGATTATCGGTCCTGAGCTCGGCCCTTCGCATTTGCGTATCTGGACGACATTATTGTCGTCACGCAGACGTTCAAAGATCATCTCAAGTATCTCGATTTAGTTGTCACGAGGCTGCATGATGCAGACCTCGAAATCAATTTGGAAAAGAGCGTATTCTGTAGTAATCGCGTCCAATACCTTGGGTTCATTTTAAATGAAACTGGTCTTCATATTGACCCGTCAAAGGTCGAGCCAGTATCAAATTATTCGGAACCACGTACTGTACGGCAAATCCGACGGTTCCTCGGTATGTCATCGTGGTACCGGCGTTTTATTCCCGATTTTACCGCGATGGACGAGCCTATCACGCACCTTTTGCGCAATAATACTAGGTGGAATTGGGGTGATGAACAATCGACTGCATTTACGCGCATTAAAGCCGCTCTGTCGACTGCACCAGTCTTGTCTTGCCCTGATTTTTCGGTGCCATTCATGATTCAAACCGATGCGAGTGCTTACGGTCTTGGGGCCGTCCTCACACAAATAATTAATGGGGTTGAATATGTGATCGCGTTCGCAAGTAGGACCTTAACGAAGCCCGAGCGAAATTATTCGGTCACACACAAAGAGTGTCTCGCGGTCGTGTGGGCTATTGATCATTTTAGACGGTATATTGAGGGATATTATTTCACGATTATTACTGTTCACAGCTCATTACAATGGCTCCATAATTTGAAAGACCCGGCCGGCCGGTTAGGAAGGTGGGCACTAACGTTACAAGAGTACGATTATAATTTAATCCATCGACCGGGCAAGCTCCTGACGCCTTATCGCGAATGTATGAGGACGAGTGTACCAACGCCGATAAGAATGAGGTCCACGCTGTTGAAAACCCCGATTTGTCTGCGGAAATTGGAAATTGAGAGTGCGGCGGAGGTAGAAGATGAGTGGTATTCACGCAGAAAGGCATCTGTAATCTGAGAACCAGCTAAGTTCAGGCGGTGGAAGGTGGAGAACGATCAACTGTTTCGATACCTACCAAACCCCCTGGTTTCAATGATTGCGGCAGACCTGGATGCGTGGAAGCTCGTTCCCCCAAGGTCGTCACGAATAGATATTATTTCTGAATCTCATGACTTACCGCGTTCAGGTGATTTAGGAATTGAAAAGACGCAAGCTCGAGTAGTCCTCGCGTATTATTGGCCAGGAATATCTGAAGACGTAGCCAAATACGTCACATCATGTGAAGTTTGTCAGACGTGTAAAGTCTCACAGTTACAACCTGCGGGTTTGATGGGACATAGCGTTTTTCATGAGCCGTGGACAGTGGTTGCCGTGGATATCATGGGCCCTTTCCCTCCGAGCAAATCAGATTATTGTTACCTGTTAGTCTTTCAAGACTTGTTCACTAAGTGGGTGGAGGTGGCCCCATTGAAAAAGGCAGATGGTAAATCTATTATCGCCGAATTTGAAAGTCTGATAATATTTCGCTGGGGAACACCTAGAGTGATCCTTACAAATAATGGTACGGAATTCAAAAATAAATTAATGCAGGAGATGGCGAGATCTTTTGATATCCGTCATACAACCACTCCGCGATGCAACGCGCAAGCCAACCCGGTGGAACGCTTAAACCGCATCCTCAAGATGATGATTATCTGTTTCATTGAACAAGATCATCGAGAATGGAATTTACACTTCAACAAATTTCGCTCAGCATATAATACCGCGCTCCATAGTTCACTCCACGTCTCGCCCGTGTTCTTGAATTTCGATCGTCAGCCCCGCGATAGTTTATTTGTGCGGCGAATGAAGGCACTTGACGAAGAAATCGCGGTACCGAACACGGTCAAATGGACCAAACGTATGGAACGCATGATGGAAATTTATGATTTAAGTACCGACAAGCTTGATAAATCGTTCGAGCGACAGGCTCATTATTACAATCGCCACCACCGAGACATCAAGTTCTCTGAAGATGATTTGGTTAGCCGCAACATTCACGTGCTAGCGTCTGGGCCAAGAGGTTTTACGGCCAAATTAGCGCGTGAATGAAGCACAAAAATTTACCGTATAAAAGATATTAACTCACATTTTGTTTATGAACTAGCAGATGAAGAGGGGAACATCGCGGGAAGACACCACATTAAAGATTTAAAAATCGTGGCAACCGCGGATGATGAGCGACTCGCGCGCGACTCGGACGATGAATGAGCCACGGCGCAAACTTCCCCTAAAAACCTCATACCATTCACTCATTATTAACCCCCAACATTATATGTCCGTTTTGGTTGTTTTTTTTTAATGGCAGAGTCGCACTTGGTTCTATTCTTTTTCGTTTCAAGGCTGCTGGGTCCCGCTCCTTGCGGGCCTTTGTGAAATTTAGTTTAACGGAGACGTCATTGCACGTCATATTACACTCATAGGCGCTCACCCCGGTAGTTAAGTCTGGGGGGGGTGGCAGTTGTAACATGATAAAAATCATGTACTGTTCCTCGCTTAAACTGACCGCGGATCATGGGGGGAAAATTGGTATTTTTACCCCAGCGAAAAGTCGGATTACCCAGGGCCACAATTGTCAGTTTCTTTATTTCTTTCTTTCTTATATTCACGCTTTCTTTTATTATTCTCTCAAATTCTGTCGAGCGCGCACACCGTGGGTTACGGGTGAGCTTTGTGACGAGGGGAGTGGAGCGGAGCATCGAGAATGGCTGCAAGTCGGCGCTACAGCAGATGCCAAATAGCACACCGACGAGCACGCACCCACCGAGCCTGGGAGACTCACACTACGAAGGACGCGAGAGATGATCGACGCACGCCAGCAGGCATCTCAGGCCTCTACGTGCGAACCCCACCACTTCACCGATGGATCGGTGGCGCAAGGCCGCCCAGTAAAAAAACTCATGATACAACATTGAGGGAGCATCGGATTATATTAGCTTCTGCGCCGTTCAACGCGGATCACATCCAGCGACCGCGCGGCGCCAGTTTCAGTTCTCTGCGACTTAGGAATTGGGAATTATGGCAATTTAAAAAAAATCCCAATTCAAAATCAGATGGTAACGCGGATTCTCCGCGCCACCATCGGTTGATTGGGGCGGGGATAGAAAAGATTTTGAGGTTCCTCGGGGCGATGTACGGCCCCGGCGGACTCTTCGCTGGGTTTCAGCCGTAATAAGTCGCTCTGCGTATTAAAATCACATTAACGCTCTTTGAGCATCTTTTGTTATAAAGAATTATTGTGGTGTTGTGCCCGGATTTTCCGGCCTACCTCGAGACGTCGCCGCTGCTAAGAGGGTCCAGACGAGCTTCCTAGAGTATTTCTCGCATAATTACGATGAGCGTCGAAATTCATTTGTGAGTGCACGCATGATTCTCGTGGTAAATTCACTCCGGCGTCCATTTTGGGAGTCTGCTTGTGACGCGGCACTCAGTAGCCTTCCGCTATTTAATTATTTGATTAGTATTATCATTCTGATTCTTTGTTGTTTATTATTACTACGAATATATTCTGTGTGGGGAAACATTGATTATTGATCATTGACGGTATTAACCTTCCCCAATAATTTTTCGTATCGTGGTTCTCGCGTTATCGTCGCGTACGGGTGATCCGCGCGTCCTAGCGTCTCCCACGCACCTTCAAGTTTATTATTAATTTTGTTTGGTTATGACCAATAATTCGGTTATATATTTTTGTTGTTGTTAAATTCACTTAAAGTCAAGTATTGGATCTTGTCTGTTTAAATTATTTTTCCAAATCAAGATTAATTTGCTTTTAATTTAATTTGGTTTGTGTCGAGTCTTTGTTCGCGGAGTCCTCTCCCGCACTTGTACAAAAATTTTACATTGATTCTCGTATGGGCGAGTAAAAAGTTCCTACAGTAATTCGTTGATTGAAAATAAATTTCTTTTCGTTTCATAAAATTTATATAGTGTTAAGTTACGCTCATTGTAGCCTGGGGGCCCATTCTCGAGCTTGAGGTGAACGGATTTGTGAACGGAAGTGCTCCGTTCACGTATCGCGTGGCGGAACGAAAGTGTTCGTAAACGAATCCTAAATCCACATGTGAATCAATTTCGTTGACGGATCTCGTTTTCGATTAACACGTGAGGATACTCGTATGAGGATACAGTTAACCTCTTCTGGGGAACGAAACTTAAACTTATTTATTATAGTTCAATTCTTTGTTTTATAATAAGTTGAAAAATGTATAATTTGCGGAGATACATCTATTACGATGTACTCCAAATGCAGAGTATCATGACGAGTGAAGTTCGCGACGCGGGAATCAGTGTGCGAATTGAAAATGACCTCCGTGAACGAAGTTAATCCACATGTAAATCTAGTGTTCGTTCATGGAAACTTTCGTTCCCCACCGAAATGCGTGAACGGAGCCACTTCCGTTCACAAATCCTTTCGCCTCAAACTCGAGAATAGGTCCCCTGTTCCCACACGCCTCCGCGGTTATCTGAGCTAGTCGTGGAACGCGGATCACCACTATGACCTTGTCTTTGGGGGTTAAAAGGACTGGCGCCCTTATTGGTAAATTTGTCTCCTCTTGTTTATCCCCGTCGTTCTGATTTCGTGTTGAGAGAGTCCAAAGGGTCGCTGAAAGTTCATGGAGAACCACGCGCCTGAATCCCGAAGACGCGCTTGGAAACTTACCTCACAGATTACTGTAGACTACACCAAGACTATGCCTAGTTATCGCTCTTCTCAGTTGCTGAGTTGGACCATCGATAAAAGGTAGAACCAATTTAGGTGCTTCCGGTACGGCTGCTCTCACAGATCCATTGTTGCGTTCTCTCTTTCAAAACTCTGAGTCTAGACTTTATGTGATGCTCAATAAAGTCCTCAGGATAATCATTATCCAGGAGTGTATGTTTGATGGACAGTAAGTTTTTTTGTCTGAAAGTTGGATGACTAACTTTAACAGCCCTGTCAACCAACATATAAACTACTCCTCTTTTCTTAGACCAAGTCGGTTTCTTATACCAGTCGGTTATGATGGAGTTTCCTTGGCGAATCAGCCTCAAATCCATAAAAGGAATGCTACCATTTGACTCTTCTTCGAAAGTAAATTGTAAGCGTTCATGATGGCTGTTAAAATATCTGACTACATCTTGAAATGAGTTTACGGGAACCGCGGTGATGATATCATCCACATACCTTTTATAGAAAGGAACTTCGAAGCCAAGATTATCCAGACAAGTAGCTTCCAAGTCTTGCATAACCATATCAGCTAAGACTGGGGCGAGTGGAGACCCCATAGGAGGACCAAACTCTTGTTTATAAAACTTCCCGTTGGCTTTGAATGTTGTGGAAGACATGATGAACTTCGTGTGTCAACTCTTGGAACTCGATTTTTGTTTCGAATTTGTCCTTTCTCTTCTCCATGGATTTGATGACGAAGTCCAGGGGAACGTTTGTGTATAGAGAATTCACTTCCAAAGATACTAATGTGTAGTCAGGTGGAATTGTTACTTTGTTGATCTAATCATGAAAATCGAAGCTGTTCTTTACTTCAGAGAAAGAGCCTCGGCAGCCACTAGAGATGATCTTTTGTATATACGATGACAGTGCATACGTGGGACTACCAATAGACGAAACGATGGGTCTGAACGGAACATCCGTTTTATGAATTTTAGGCAAAGCGTATACCTCGGGCAAACACCATTCGTGCATCGTAAGAATTTTCATAACGAGTCAGATATATAACCACCTTTCACCCAGGATTTCAACAAATCATTAGTTTTCCTCTCAGTTGCTATTGTCTTGTCACGTTTAAGTTCAGAATACGTATTTTTGTCGTCCAGAACTTTAAGAACTGCTTCGTTGTATTTACCTTTGGGAAGGATGACAGTGACATTTCCTTTGTCAGCTCTGGTGACAGTTATATCCTCATGCTCTTTCAAGAACCTTTTTAAATGCGTGACGTTATCAGGGGGTTTTTTGTTTTCTGGTCTGTTTTTATGGCTTAATATGATGTTCACGAGTTGACCTCTGAGTTCTTCTCAGTCTTTCTCATCTACCAACTTAATTTTTGACTCCACTCCAGTGATCAAGCTGTCAGTTGGAAAGTTCTTCTTATTGTATTCGAATCCGTGTCCTGGACCAAGAGCTAGTAGGTTCTGAACATCGTCGGGGAGTACGACTGATGATGAGTTGATTAACCATTTCGAACGATTTGACGGGAATTCTATGTTGGGGTTCCCTTTATCAGTATGCTTATTAGGCGGTTGGTTCTTGTTCTCGGGGAGTAATTTAAGCTTATTAATGTAATGGTTCCTGCTTTGTGTTTTAATTTTTCCCAGTCGCATGCTCTCTCTTTTCATGAACTCGTTCATTATTTTCGATGGTAATGAGGAGTTAAGTGTTATCGTCATTTTTCTAATCCTGTTCCTCAGTATTTTAAGTGTTATATTGCAATCATTAGTGAAAATATTACGATTTTTTTTTACAAAATAGAGTTGTTGTTTTTGTCAATTTGTCTTTACACTTGTTGTTGACCACAGATAAGTGTTTAAAATTCATTCTGCCAAGATGAGATGGCAATATCCCCTCTTTTCTACACCTCAAGAGAAACACCAGTTTTTGGGTTTCAATGATTTCATTCTCGAAAGAGACTTTCAATTTCTTGAGGTTGATTTTGGTTTTAGTTTCAAATTTCTTGGATACCAAGTTGAAAAAGTCCGAGGGAGTTTTTTGTTCTAAACCTTCCATCATTATTTGTGAGTTAATTTTATCGACCGCAGTAATTATTCATAGATGAATTTTCAATTGGCTTTTCGGTCTCTTTATTAATTAAATTAAATGTGTTACACCAACGTTTCAACCCTCATTGGGGTTCTCCTCAGGGTGAATACAATTATAAACAATTTGTAGAAAATAACAGAGAAAGAAAATAAAATTATAGAAAGCAGTTAACTACATAAATCATGTATAAATAGTCAAATTGTGAGAAAGATTGCAAACCTACCAAATACAATTCATTAGCCCATGATGAGCCTTGTCAATAACAGCCAGATTGAAATATAAATTATTATAAGTAAGTGGAGAGTTGAGGTTAGAAAGTCACTGGCTCTAATCCTGTGTCAAATGTGGCTGAGTTTTGGTTATTAAAATGATCTGAATAACCAAAAATGACGCAGTCAGTGAAATTAAGGAAACTAACAGTGTGTTATGTTAATCGAATTTAATAAAAACCAGTTGATTTTACAATAAAAACAGCCATGCTGCAATACTATTTTATGTTGTTACGACGCTCAATTCAACACAATTTCCAACTTTATGTTGAACATTTCGCGCATTTATCCCTTGGCCGATATGTTTGTCGTTATGATCTGTCTCTTTGAGAATTTTCCCTGAGGGAAGCTTACAACCAGTATGCACTCTGGCGGGGCAAAATTTGTTGCGGCACCTCCATATGATTTTGCCGTCTTTTTCGCGATGTATAGAACAGGTGAATAAGCAGCAGACCATTACGTTGGCTGTGTGTCAATTTCAAATTCATGTTCATTTGTTGCGATACAACTGCTGCAATTGTTAACGTTACACTGAACCTATGGACCAGTTGATATTGATATTTGGGGCCGAGTTTTGGGCCCGAGATTTGGGACCGGGTTTTGGAGCTGAGTTTTTGGGGCCGAGTGTCGGGGCCGAGTTTTGGGGCCGAGTTTTGGGCCGAGTTTTCGAGGCCCAGTTTTGGGGCCGAGTTTTCGGGGGCCAGTTTTTAAGATGAAATTTAGGAAGCTATTTTTTGGCTCTGAGATGTTGGGGCGATGTTTTTGATCCGAGTTGTTAGGGATCGAGTCTTCAGGAGGATGTTGTTTTAGGAGCAATGACGAGGGGGGGATTTTATTCTCATGTCAGCAGCATTGTTTCATCAGTCGCCATGGAGGTACTCGTAGACATACAAGGTGTTCAAACGCTCTTTAACAATTTTATTGTGTAAGAATTCGCATACACAGTTTTTGATTCTGGAGTTACATATCCAGCAGTGCGATTTTTCAACCCTCCATATGCATGGTTCAGTTTACCAGTAAAGTATAGGAGGCATGAATCTGTGCCTCGAGCATTATCATCATGAATTATCGTGGAACTATGGCAATAGACCATACGATGAAGTTGAACAATTCGTGCAGGAGTCGGGCAATATCGGCAAAAATTATGTGAAACGTGAAGATAGAAAAGAATGGTTGAAAAATATCGCCGGACCTTCACTGGCACTTCTAGTACTTAATATTGAGGAAAGTTATGNGTTCTCCCGGTTGGGTGTGGTCATGTGTGTTCGCTACTATTGCAGTCGGTTTCGTCCACGCCGATGGGATCTTGTCCGCTGGATATACACCGACTGTATGATTCGGTATATACTGTAGGGCTTCTAGAATCTGTACTGTGTTCATCAGCAGGAAATTTCTCTTTGAATAAACTTTTTAATCCTTCCTCGTTCGAAGTCAACCACGCTTTGATTTGAAGGACTCGGCGCATAGCACATATAAAGGTTCTGTGATTCAATGTACTATGTATGAGGCATGAAGGAACAGCTACTGGTGTACAAGCGAATAGTAACGATCTGATATGGCCCTTCAAATTGATAACATCTCGGGTAAGAAGGGCA